>NW_010202172.1:0-40824 GCF_000695765.1 Mesitornis unicolor
TAGCGGAACCTCTGCCCTAGGCCCAGCTCTCCTGTGGCTGCCTGACCCTGCGCTGAGGGGGCTGAAGTAAACGCGGGGCGTGTAAACGGAAGCATTTTACTCGTTGTTTGGGTTTTTTTTTTTCCTTTTAAAATAAAGGCAGGAAAGTTTTATTAGCGGTAGTTCAGTCAAGAAGAAGTGGGAACTTACCCTTTCTTTTAACTTCTTCCTGCTGGAGGGTGAAGCCCCTGAGCTGGGCGGTGGGGATGGGGTGCGAGGGGGGACATCGACCGCGAGGGCTCTGGGGTGCTGCTGCATTGGATGCAGCCTACTCAGCCGGTGGGGCGGAGGCGGGATTCTAAAGGGATTTAAAGGCCTGTTTCAAACTCCCATGTTCAACAGCAACTTCTTGAGATATATGACACTTCTAAAATGTATTTTTAAAGCTGTGTCGCAAAAGTTGCCGCCACCGTCAGCAGCTACTTGCCAGCTGAGCAGCTGAAGTCTGGAGAAATTCGTTTCCCTTCCTTGCCAGAGACCAGGCGCCTAAATGGGGTAATATGTAATGTGGAAGCTGCTGATTTTCGGTGTTTCTGTGTCTGTTCTTCAGGATCTCTGAGTAGAACCTTTAAACTTCACTGCTACCCTAACAAAAGACGGATTCCTGGGATTTGCTGGTATTTTGCAGTTATTTGGATGAAGTGAGCTAAACGCACAAACGCTCTGGTTGCAGTTGCTCCTCAGGAGCATGGGTTAGGACAGTGTGCTCTGCATGCTGTCTGGTGGATCTGCAACATTGCCAGTGACTTCAGAGCTGACAGGGCGAGCTGCACCTAACCAAAGTCCTTGTGGGCATCCAGAGTCTTGCAGGGATGTAAATGAACTAGGTTCTTCCGTGTAAATTATCGGTAGCGGTAGAACTCATGTCGTTCTGTCTCTGTTCGCAGCATCTTTAATAATAGAAAAAGGTGGTTTGTGTTGATACAAATCGTCTTTTATTTGGCAACACAGTTACATGTTCAGTATCTTGTGGAAAATAGGGTTGAAAAACAATGTGATTGAAAGATGTATTGGAGATTTAGACGTATGTTCCCTAGGCAGGTATATGTATATATGAAGTCAACACAGTTTTTTGTTGTTTTTTGGGTTTTTTTTTCCTTCCTTCGTCTTTCTATGTAAGCACCGGCCAGCAGAGGGTGCACAGGTTAACTAGGAAGCCTTATTTCCGAGCTGTTTACCATTGATGGCTTCCTCTTGACGTTAAACTTGTGAAGAGATTCATTTAGAAAATCAGTTTCAACTGTATAAACAACAGGAGAAGGAGTGAATTACCTCGTGGAAAAAGGGAGAAATGGGGAAAAAAGTGAATTTGTGATTGCACAGAGTACTTACGTATTTAAACCCCATATCCTACAAAGGCTAATTGATATTTGGGAAGACAACTTGTCTGTAAAGTTAAACAAATGTACAGGTATTGGCAGAATTGTAGCCTAAATAATTATTTGTGAATTTGCCTCTTCATGTCATGCAATATTTAAAGAAGTTGTACTAAAAGTGATGGCCATGTTCTTAATTTCTATTATTAGAATTATTTTAGTCAATAATATTTATAATTACTCTATAATATTTATAATTACTCCTGAGCATGTCTTTAAGTAGGTGTTACAAACAGGGAACAGTAGAAAAGATGACACTGAAAATATAAGTAGATGCAGTACAGAAGTAGAAAATCCATTCCAAGAATGATTCTAGGATATCAAAATACAGTTTTACCTTCAGTTTGAATGCAAGTATTCTCCACAAATAGAAGTGTTTTCAACTCGGTTAAAATCCTTTATTGAAGCTTCATTTTGAAGGCGATACAGTGATAGTGAAGTCAGAGCACCTCTATTATAAATTGAAACGTTGTAATTTCAGCAAAGCATTTGTCCCGATAAAACCAAAATCTTTCAACATTCCAAAAAATAATAAAACTGTTGTATGTTAGACCGTCAGCAGAATTGCTACATTTCTTTAAAATGCTGTGATTTTCTTGAATCGGCATTTTTTGACAAGCTTCTGTCAGAATGTTTTCTCACTTGCCTGTGCAAGTAACAAAAGACGTAGGAGCTGAGGTTTGGTTTAGGATAGAACAAGTTATGTTAGTCACCTGCAGCAACTGAACTCCACATTTTATCCATACAATTAATTCAAACAAAACGCTTTTGTTAGTTATTCCATGTTCACGTTAATTGAGTAAAGATTCAGTAAATAAAGTACATTTATGTTTCCAAAGTAACTGGAAATAAGGTTTCTTTCTTCTTGTTGGCCATTCATGTCTCTTTGATCTTGCATTTGCCATTATTTTATCTCTAGGTGCATTTTTCACACTGTCTTCATTAGCTTAAAAACATACTAACTAGCATAGTTCGTTTCCTCAGGACTGAGGGGAAAGCTTGCTTTGCTTCCACTGTCTCCCGAGATCGACAGATGCATATGCCAACAAGAATGAATGTTGCAGTTCAGTGTCTCAACTGAGGAATGTTTTTATAGGAATGGTTTGATTGCTTCTTAAAAATCAAAGAATGAAATTACAATTATAAAACCTGTAGTTTTATAAGATATTGCAAACATGGTTTATATAGCAGAATAATTCCAACAGGAGTATTAAGATGGAGAATAGTGGCTGAGAAACTGTTCTCAGTGAATACGAAATTAGGAAATTAAATAATATTTTTTAAACTCTCAAGGACTTTTGTCTCTCTGCTTGTCCCTAAGAGCTGTTTGTCTGTTTTCTTACTTTTAGAAATTATTATATAGTACTCACACACATTATTTTATCCCATGTAATGTACCTTCAGTTTGTGTTGCTGATCTCCTGGGTGTATGGTGATTCAAGTAAATTTTTTCAGTAAATTAACAGTTTTATCTCTCTTCCTTCTTCTCTCCCTCCCTCTAGCACTACATAAACTATTTCCCCTTTGCCTGACTCTTTTTAACAGGCTACCTGGCTGGTGGTGTAAGAACAGGCTGTTCTTACTCAACGTTTTTTTGCTTGTAGTTAAAACGGTCTCTGCTGGGGTTTATTTGTTTGTTTTTATCTGCTGTTGCTTTTTAACCAATGTTAACCGTGTTGTCTCTACAGGAGTCAGAATAAACCAGAAGGATTTTTTGTTTTGTTTCTCTTTTCCCCGTGGTAGGCAGTGCTCTGCAGCAGTTTTACTGAAGTCGCTGTGTGCCCACAGGGAGGCCTTGCATCATTCCTGGTGGTGATGCATGAGAAGGAAAAACAGCTCAGGGTTTTAGATCTGCTGAGTGAAAAGTTGTGGAATATCCTGCTGTTTCACATGTGCACTTCTTTTGAAGTATATAATTGAAGGACTAACCATGAAGCCCTAAGGGGGCACGTTTAGTGACTTGGTAGAATAGAATAGCATTGTACATTCACTTAATGGGTGAGTCTGGTTGACAGTAAAGCCCTCTCTTGATTTGAAATATTAACAATTGCTAATATGTATGTATTTTTAAAATAACCACTGGCCATTCATGGTTATACTTTCTGTGTTACCATTATCTTGAAGAATTTTTCACTTTGCGTCCATGATTGCCCCTTGCATCTGTTTTGTGCGAGATGTTCTGAGTTTTGGTAGGATTTGATGGTAATAAAATGGATCAGCTACACTTTACAGGAGAGCATTGGGGTTTAATTGTCAAATGTTGTGTGAGCTTCCAGATGACAAGCAGAAGAAGTAATTGTATGAAGTTCGTTGATTCCAGCACACTTCTGTCTAGAAATTAACATAAGCTGTGTGTACTCTTTCTAATATAGGCTATTTTTTTTCTTTATAATAGAGACTCTACAAGTAGGCTTAACGATTGGAGATGAAAGGAGTTGTTAGCTTTGTAGGTGTAGATGAGTCAAATGTCAAAATGTTTTAATCCAATAAGCTCATTGAACTAGGTTCTTGAACGAAATGGGAAGGTTATTTCTGTTCTGGTTTGTGTTGCCTTTTGTTTGTTGGTTGGTTTTTTCCTTTGGCGTCTTTTTCAGAACTGATACTTCCCAAGGATTTTACTCATCAATGAAGTGGTTTCCATACGTTTTGGTGTGTAGTTCACTGTTGAAAAAACAAGATTAGAACAGTTCTTTTCTGTATTCCTAGTATTTCTCATGTATTCCTCTGTGGATGTGACTGCTCAGAGGTTTTAATGCCAACATCCATTAGAAACGTATTCTTTCAGGTCTAGCTGGCGGCTGATGTGTATACCTTCTGCAAGGCCACTTTCAAAAGGCTGTACTGAAGCTGCTGTGTTAGACTGTTTGGGGAGGGGAGGAGTTAAAATTTCTCAGCCAACCAGAGGACCTGATCTGCATCTGTAACAACGACAAAAATCTAAAGGCTAAAAGGCAGGGTTCCACCAGGAAGAAATCCTCCATGTCGCTTTTGAGCGTGGCTGCCAAGTGCATTGTTTCTTTAATTTTTTTTTTTTCTGAAAAAGAATTATGCTGCCGCAGAATATAGGCGTTTTTATTGTAATTCAGTTTCATTATAATGTTCTTAAAGATGAGGGTTGAATCGCTTTAATAATCAGACTTAAAGCCTTCCTGACCATGGCTCTGAACAAGGAAATAACTCCTAATTCTTTCAGACTACATTTCTTGCTGCCACGGCTTCAGGGTATGATCATCTTACATGACAAAGAGAAAGGGTGTTTGCCTGTTTCATTAACAAAATCAATTAGAGAAACAATTGAGCAATGACTTGCTGCTGAAAATGTGATTTAGGCTTCCAAGTCATGTAGATGCTTCTTGAATTTTCTGTAGCCAGATTACCCATTAATCTCACGATCTGTAGATCCCTCTAACTCTCAGGGATATAGATGCACGTCTCCAAGGAGTTCCTTCGCATTTAATACTCGATGCAACAGTAAATGTAACTCCTCCACCTCCCCTGCTCCTTTCATTTTCTTCATGTTTCAGGATTTGTCAGCTAAAATTGCGCAATTATCACTCAAAGAATCGCATTCTCATAAAAAGAGCTGCATCTCTGGATTTTATTGATGCAAGATCATCTTAGTCATCTGACTGTAATTCCCATCTGTGCATCTTTTCATGTTCTTACTGAGATTTTTAGAAAGCCAAGAAAAATTATGTGACTAGCCGAGCAGCTGAATCACTGCATTTTATGTTGAGTATCAATGCTGGCACAGGAAATGCCAGATACTATCTCAGGTCTTTTTGAATGATTGCAGGAGGAAGAGGATTTGTGAACAGTTTGCAATGTAATCATGGAATCTTTATCCAGGCATTTCTATAATTTAATAATAATAATTGTAGGTCAGATTGTGGTTTGGAGTTTTGGGTAATTTTCTGGTTGGTTTTGTTTTCAAGAACATTGCCTTTATGTAGATTACATATTTTGCAGAAACTGCCGTGGTGTGTTAATTGTCATGTCTCATAATTATTATTTCATGATATTCCATGTATGTTAGTAATTATGCACTATGTGATGAAAAATGCATGCTTTTTTTTGGAAAAAAGCATGTACAATTCGTAGTAATTAAAGTATAAACTGGAATTGGTTTAGTTGCTGAGCCACATTTAAAAAAAAAAAAGAGCCGTAATAAACTTGTTAACATTAGAAGAGGTTTACATTTTTTAGTAGGACTAAATGTTACATCTTCACTGTAGTGAAGTAGCCAAAATTCATTAGTGTTTTCATTTGGCATTGACAGCCAGATGGCAAACCCTATTTTATGTCATCTTTGACAAATAATAAGAAATTGTAGTCTTTTTTCCTCTTTTTTTTTTTTGGTAGGCTTAAAATGAATAAACAATGCCCTTTTTGAAGCATGACTTATTCAAAAGTACACCTTAAACGAGGAATTGTTCATTTAATTGAAGTGATTTCTTTGCCAGGCTTTGTATTGATGTGTACAAATTAATCTTTCTTTTCAGAGTACAAAACTTGTGATCAAATAGCGCTGTTTTCCTCAAGATAAAAATCTGCGGTTTGTATTCAGTGCGCACAGAACGTTTTCTAATAATGTCTGTATTTAAACTGTGCCTGTTCTTTTGTAACTACATTTTGTATTTCCAGTGCCTCAAATTCGTATCTGTGGTATGTACAGAAAAAGCACTCAAAAAAAAAAAGAGCAGGAAAAAAGTAGGACTAAGAATAATTGTTAAAGTCGTATGCTGAGCACTTGAAGGAAAAAAGAACAAAAGCACATCAGGGTAAAAGTAGTAGGAGGGGTTTTTCATTTTAGTCATCTCCTAGAAAGCCTACATTAACAAGAATATGCAAAGAAACCTGCAAAAACCCAACAAGACAGAATGCTGGTACTAGCTGCACGTACTTGTTATCTTTCATTATTAATACTGTAGGAAGAGTATATAAAACACAGCAAAATACAAGAGAATTATACATGTAATAGAAACATCTCAAGCACTTTATATTTTGCATGAATGGAAATTTAACATTTAAAACCATTCGTTTCAAAGAGGGCGTTAAACCAGGATCAGGAGAATAGGTGGCAGGAATTTTGGAAGAATTTCAGGTGCATAATGTTTACACTTGAAAAAAAAAAGATCTTTCATTCCCTATCTAAAAGCATAAAACCATTAATAAAACCAGTCGAGGTTCTAGAGTGAAGTCTTTTGAAGATGGTTACTTATTGAGCGCGGTGAAGAACGGCAGTCTCAATGGCAGTGTGTACCCACTAGAACAAGTGGTTTCTTTACTGATCACTTTTTGCTTCTCTTCTTAAAGGTTCAACGCCAAACTTGGTTTTACTGTGTATTTCTCTCCCCCTACTCCTTTGCCAGTTAGGACTTTGAAATGATACCAAATAATTTATCTTTCAACTGGTTTCATTCCAGTAGCCTACTTTGGGATTATCTGAGCTTTCAGCACGCTGAAGGGATGCTGCTATTTTCTAAAAAAGCATTTAAATTGATATTACAGTAAAAGATTATTACTGAAGTTGATACTGGTGCTTGATTATTTGACCAGTTTCTCATGTAAGTGACATTAGCAATCACGTTACAGCAAAACTGTGACTTGAGTTCATTGTGTTTTCAGGTCTCTGAACAAAATGAATTTCATTACAAGGCTTTCTGCTTTATGTCTGAGGAAAAGCAAGATGCAACAGAGGCACCAAAGTAGTAGACGACCAGCTGTTCCACTTGGATCTCGGATTTTAACTGATCCTTCGAAGGTTTTTGAGCATAACATGTGGTGAGATGTTTCTTCGAGGCTGATTTTCATATATTTTTGTATACTGTTTACCATGATGACGAACTGTGGGTGTGTGTATATCTAACAATGGACTGCCAGCACAGGCGTTGAAAGGTAGTGCTGTAGAGAACTTGAGGCTGTCACAAGTAACCTGAAAGTTATGAATATATAGAGTTTTGAACAGAAAGCAGTAAGCGATACAGGAGTATTAGAAGAAAAGAAGAATATCTGAATCTGTCTAGAAAACAGAAGAATATCTACCTAAGATATTTGGAAGACCAGGAATTCGTATAATTTGTAACTTAAGAACAAGGAGTATTTGATGAAAATAGAAGTGGTGAATTTAGACCTATATCAGAAATTATTTTCTACATAACTTTAAAATATATTTTTGAATTCTGCCACACACCATTTATGAGAGCAAGGATTTAGCAAAATTCGGAAAGCAACTGGATGTGGCTAATGATAACCAATGGGTAGCATAACAGGAGTAACAGATGGCAAGTTTCAGGGCTTAAGTTTACTTCTTAAAAGTAATCTCCAGTTCCTTAACCTTCCCTTTAGCAGTCCATTTTATTTGTTAATTGGTCCATTTTACTTTATAATCTGAATTACAAAAGTGTCTCTAATAAGATTCTGGTTAATAAAAAGGTCTTACGAATATGACACAGAAGATTGTCTTCTGGTTAATAAACTAGTATCTTAATTACTCTTTGTAGTCTCTGAATTTGGGCTTTACTCATGAGGTAAGATATGCAGATAGATCTGTCACCTATTACTGTTTTGTAAAGCAGATATCCCCAAGCCATGGTCCCCAGCACATAGCACCTTAAGGCCAAATCTAAAGCTGTCTATACTTCTGTAAATTCCTTGGCCAAGGAAGCTGGCTAGTTACTGCGTTAAAAGGGTGTCAAGTTTCTCTCTGTGTTTCATAAATGTGTATGTGCTGTAGTTCTTAAACATCTTCCGGACTCAGGGCGTCCTGCTAGGTGGAAAAATTCTGTACTTCCGTGAATGTTGATTAAAATATAGGCTATATAGTTTAGGTAGGAAAAGATTTGAAGAGAAAGCCCCCCCTTTGTCTGTAACATTGTACCTCGATGGCACTCACTTTTGTTTCACTTTTTTCTTTCTTTCCAAATAACTGATTATGTGTAGCTTCAGTTTTTCTTGCTAGCATTGGGTGACAGTTTAAGACATAGCTATCAAATTATGGATGGATTGAAAGGAACAGGGTTGTTCAGTAAGTGGATCTGCAGATGGATCCATGTCGCTCACAAGGGAAAACAGATGAAGCTGCGTTGAAGCAGAGGTTGCATGGCAGTTGCAAAGGCCTTGATTAATCAAGAACCTGGCTATGAAGTGGGGCAAGGTCCTTGGATCTGAAGCTGACTGAATCAGCAGGGTTCTCACTAGAGAGAAGGGGGATGAGAATGAGAGGTGGTTGAACTAAATCAATCGTGCAGAGTGAGCGTAAGAGATACATCTTCCCTAGCACTGATGTATGAGGATTTGTGTCCTTTTGTTTTCCACTCATCATCATTCGTACTTCATGAAGTGGCATCCTTCTTTTTGCCTGTGTGTGAATTGGCAGGAAGCCTAGAGCTGCTGCCATTGCTGACAGGAATACTAAGCAAATTAAATTTGGGAACTAATTCTTTAGGTATTTACTGTGATCCTTTTCTGTCATTTTGAGACAGAAGTAAGGAATGATGCTAGACATAGGAGCAAAAAATGCTTCTATTTAGGTTAGTAATTGGTGTGGGTTTTGCATGTTAGTTAGAAGAAATAATCAAAACCTATGTTAGCAAACAAGTTAATGGGAAAGGGGTAAGTTGAATATGCAGAACTGAAAGTAGCGTCGCTTGATCTCATGAGGCCTACTCATGTTCACATTTCCTGGTGTGGTTTAAATAGATTGCTTTGCTGCTTTCAGCGTTCACCTTAAAACACTTCTGTGCTTAGAATTCTTCTGCGTTCCTGCCAGCTTGTATTGCTGAGGGAGCTGCCTCACTTGAAGCATCCAAACTGTGTAAAGAATTTGCATTAGAGCTATGCTATGTCCCCTCTTTGGAAGATTTTGATCATGAAGTGCTGCTGCAGTCCTGTTGTTTGGAGTCTTCCATATAGAAATTTCTAGAAAGGAGCAAAGGGATCTTTCTTCAGCTTTATGAATTTCCACAGGGGGACAAAAGGGAAAAAAAGTTGTTGATGAAGATGGAGGACTTCAGGCACCTGTAGTATTGTGTATAGAGCCCTGACAGACAGACAATGATGGACTAAAACTCATCAGCTAAAGCTTATACCACATCAAGTCATACAGTCAGCCCTTCTGACAGATTATTGCTGTCTGAGTAGTCCTTGGTTTCAGCTTGCTAAATAGACAAGGTCAAAAACAGTGATAGCAGTGAGGGAAGCAAGTCTTTCCAAGAGGAGGGCTGCCTGGTAGTGCTCCAGTCATTCAGTTTTATTCTACTACAGCACGTCTGTCAGAGCCTTGACGCTGCACAGGAACATTTGGGATACGAACAAATACAGGAAGGGGAGAGGCAACCTGCTGGGGACAATAATGAGAAATACTTCAGTAGAGATGTGGAAATCACGTCTGAGGCAAGCAGACAAATGCATACCAATTAGTCTCCCACAATTAACAAAAGACAAATAGTGAAGGTCTAAGAATTAAATTACCTTTATGTCACCAAGCATGGAACAGGAAGATGCTCATTAGCTTTTAGAGACAATCAGCTCCTTTCGACTTGGCACCTTGTTCCTTTTCCCTTAGTAACCAATGGTATTTGAATCATAGGCTTTCAGGTGATTGATTTGAGTAGGATTTGGATCTCACATATTACTTGAATTATATTATCTAATTTAATCTGATTTCTGAAACGGTTCAGACTGGATGATTTGGAGGAACAGCTGATTTACTTCTAAAAGCTGGCAGCAGCGTGTTTTTGGACACTCCCCACTGTGGCCTGATCCAAACAGAGTCTGCAGGGAAGGCAGTTTAGTCATCAGGGTCAGATCTTGGCTTGGTTCTGTGACCATTTAATGGATTACTGTTACCACGTTTAATGAACCTCCTTACACAAATATAGATAGCATAGACTTGGGAACCACTGCAGCACTGCTTGTCTTTTCTTAGGAATGCCTCATTCTTCTTTTTTTCTAGATGTTTCCTGTCTCTGTTCCCCAGATCAGTAAAATCCAGCTCATCGATGCCACCTGTCCCACTTGAATAGGTGGACTATGCTCCCTGTTTCAGGAACAGCTGATTCCTTTGCTAAGTGACCTTTGTTCCTCAACATAAACATCACAGTGTGAGCATTCTTGCATCAGTGTGTTTGTTGATAGGTCTATTAGTATAGCCTGCTAAACACAATTCTGATGGGACACTCGAAATACATTCCTAGAAATGCACTCAATTTACAAGAGATACGTTAATCCTATTATTAAGAAAAAAATGCATACTACTTCAGCCTCTTTGCAGTTGGAAGATTTTTTCTTAATCACTTCACTCGAGTTTTACCTAACTAGTAATTATTTTTATCTGTCGTATACTGAAACTTAGTTTTTAACTGTCAGTCTCCTTGTGGTCATTTGCTTGCATTCAAAAAGAAAATATATTTGAGATGGGATAAACAAAAAGATTATGGAAAATGCTATTTAAAGGCTGGTTCTTCGACTGCCTTTTGCAGGGACCACATGCAGTGGTCACAAGAAGAGGAGGAGAATGCCAAGGAAAAAGCAGCAGAGAACTCGCTTGTGAAAGTCCAGTGGGAAGAGCAAGGTAACAACTTCATAATGGCTTAAAAGTTAATATTTTAATGCAACTTATTAAAGCATTTAAAGGTGCTTTAAAGTCCAGCAACACTCTCTTTATTTATACATTCTCTTGTCTAAATTTGCTGGGGGTTTTTTTCCCCTTTGTTGCCTCAAACAATTGTCTCAAAGTGTGGTTTTCTAGTAATTCAGTTCCATATTTGAGCAATTTTGCATTTGTAGGGGGCAATAGGCTCTATGTAAAACAAGTCCATCAGCACGGGGCAGTTGCAAGTTCTGGCTCCTTTTGCAGTTCTTCAGAATAGAAGTTGTACCACACAGGACTGTTTCTTCATCCAAGGGCATGAATTTGCAGCTAGCTAGGTTGCTGGGGATGACAATTCCCATGGACAATATTCAAATGCTTTTTAATGATTTGTGAACTGTTTAGAAGGTTAGTGTTTGTACATGGCACCTTATTTCAGTTAAGTGCCATGAAAGCTGCACTGGTGCCAGCTTGCTGCGTTGGCCATGCTGAGCTCGGAGTGCATCGGGAAGCAGCGCGTTCACTTTGTGTGGAAGGTGTTACAGTGCACCATGCAGAGTCTGCTCTGGAAATGATTAAGGAATTTCAAGCGTGTCTTCAGAGGGGAAACAATGTCTTCTGCAGATATATCATTCTACAGAATGATAGCTCTAGGTTCAAACTGGCAAACTAACCCTAGGCTAAACTCTAGGATAGTCACATGTGCTAAAGCTGGAGTATCAACTTGATACTAGCTTAGAAGCCTGGATTCTCAATTTGTTCCTTTGTTAGAAGCATATTCTGAAAACAATTATTTGAATGTCCTGCGCCTCATTTTACTTAGTGTGTCTTGAATGTGTCAAATTAGATAGTGTCATTGTGATCCTGTGCTCAGTGTCATCAGGCACGTGTTTGAGATTATTTGAATTACCTGTGAATGTGTCTTGGGTTGTGTTCCCTTTGTCTCTTTAAATCCTCTGGGATTGACATCCTGCCCTTTTCCGTTACCTCTCACATTCCTTATCGAAATACAGGAGTGCAGTGTTTGTTTTTCAAAAATGGCATCTGATATTTTCATTTAGTTTATATAAAAAGTTGAAAAAGAGCCCGTGATTGAAAAGTAAGCTGTGCAACTGTGTGGCTCGTTGAACCTTCCATTCTCCATCTACTACCAATTAGAACTGAGTTTGTGCTGGTGAGAAATGGAATAATCAGGCATTTGTCTGTTGCCAAGAAATACAAGAATCCACGGATGCTTCATGTGAATGTCCCTCTGTTTAGAACTTGAATAGGTGAGCATTGCTGATAGTGTTCCTTCAGAAAGCTTCAGCTTCATTCGGCAAGTGCAAGTACATTTTGGCCTATTTGGGTAAACAATGAACTAGGCTGAAGCTAATGAGCAGGTTATTTTGGGCCCTTGGAAATTACAGTAAAGGGGAAAAGACAAGGCAGATTTCAACAGTACCATTATATCACTAAAATAGAAGAGTTCTGGTGAGTCTCATTAAAACCAGATGAGTTAAACTGAGTGAACTCATTATACCACCTTTAGGAATTTTATTTCCTTACTAGCATGTCCATTTTTTTCCTCAGACATGGCTGCTAGTGTGTGAAAGAATCTGTTAAGGAGAAAAATCAGTTGACTAGGTAAGGGATTTTTGTGTCTCAAAAGGTTCTGTGTTTATTAGTTTTGTATGGTTTTACATGCTTCGGAAAATGCAGTAGTCAAGTTACTTAAATATACAAAATAAAACAAAAAATTGGTAATAGTAGTGCATGTGTGGCTATTAAATGGTGCAGGAGGGACCAGTGAGAGAATGGAAAGTGTTCTTTCACCTCAGCCTATAATACTGTACGAACACAGTTTGAAAGGCTGATTTAAGCCATTGCTTTCCTTCATTTCTGAAATTGGGAAAACTTGCTGGGAATTAAAGTACAAGGGTTCTGAGCAGACTTGTAGAAATGTGGTGATTATAACAAGGGGTGGTAATGGTTTCAGAACCTTTTGAGTAGAAGGTTTATTTTTTATACTGAGAATGTGCAACTTGCACTGTTGCAGTGTGGTTGACCTCAGTCAACTCCGCACTTACTCTGTAAAACAAATCTGTACAGTGACTCTGCATGGCTGGATCTTGCCCTGTAATAATACAATCGGATGTATTGAATGGTAAATTTAAAAAAAAAAATGCAGATTTCTAGGACAAGGCGTTCTGCCTCCTCCTTGACACTTCCCACTGCCTGTCTGTGCCTCTAGTGATAATTCTGAGCCTTGTTTATCTCTGAAAAGCTGTGGCGATTTAGGAAGTAGTGTGTTAAGATTTAAATGAGAGTAGTAGGAGAAATGCACCGTATTATTTACTCTGTGCATTTATATTAAGAGAATTAATGGATCAGCGTAATTAACCAGGGACAAAATACAAAAGGCAACGCATTATATGACGTACACTTAGTAAGAAACATCAAGGGTAACGAGAAACATGTAAATGCTTTGGGAATGAGGGCAGAAAACAAGAAAAGCATTTGGTTTGACACTTAGGAGGGTTGAGGAAGGGAAAACCATCAACAAAAGAAAAAGCTGTAGTTCTTATCTTTTGATCAGCCTTGCTTTGAAAGGGTTAGCTGCAGTCCAGTGGGCAGCACAGTTAGTGCTAGCGAGAAGGAAAGATCTTGTTCTGGTACTGAGAAAGAACAGGTTGCAAAGTACGTCCATAGAGTACCTGGATGACTGGGAAAGCAGAAGAGAGAATATTTACTTTTTAAAAAACGGAGGTGGGAGAAGAGTCAGAGATTTAGTTTCGATTCCTGGAAAATTACTGAAGGAGATAATCCAGAGCTTGCAGAAACTGGGTTTGGAAGAGCAAAGGAGACGAATACTAGCCAACAAATATTTTTCAAGAATAAATAATGTAAAATCAAGCTCATTTCCTTCTTGGAGAAGGTTACAAGCCCTGGGGATAAGGAAAAAACAGCAGACGTCCTGAAATTTATCCTTAGTCAGGCTTCTGACTTGCTTTACTTGACATTTTCATATGCAAGTTAGGCAAGCGAGAGCTAATGCAACTGCTTTTGGGTGAACGAATGCCTAGAGAGATCTTTTCAGGATGGCTGTACTGGGCAGAGAAGCGTTTTGTTCTGTGTCCAGTTCTGCTTGGTGTTTTCATTGGTGACCTCAGGAAACAGGAGACTCGAAGATGATATTAAGTGAAGAGACGTTTCAAGTATGACGAAGGACAGGATTAGGATTTAAAAAGATCTAGATGAACAGTGGAAAAAAAAGGATCCGAAAGATAAAAGTTTGCTAAAAATAAATGCAGAATACTTTGCTTAGGAATAATTCCTTGGAAAAAAAAATACTACTTCTGGAACAATTGGCTAGGTAGTCATTTTGCAGAAGTTCTGAGGGTTGTGATGAATCACCAGCTGAATCAGCAGTGTCATGCTGCTGCAAAATGGCAAGCTGGGAGTTATAAACAGGATTACAGCCTGTAAGTCCAAAAATCTTCATTTTCCTCTGTGTTGATAATGCCTGTACCAGAATACAGCACCAAGAAGTAGTAAATCGATTGGAGAGAATCTGGAGAACAAAGCAAAAAAATGATCAGAAGTATAAAAATGATGAGTTCTGTGGAAAAAAGAAGAGAGTTAGGTTTGCACAGTCTAGAAAAGAGATTGTTTGTGGGAGACATAGAAAAAGACTTCCAATAAATAAATAGGTGCTGCAAAGTTCTTTGCTTTATTTGTTTGGTTAATGGGACGAGAATTACTGGACTTACATTGCAATGAGGAAATTTCAGATTAGGTAGTGGAAAAGGTTTCTACCTGTACAGATGGTGAAGGACTGTAATATATAACTGAAGACAGTTGTCAAAACTGGGTGAAAGGTGGCATTTTAAGAAAGGGTTGGCCACATTTCTGTGGAGAAAGGGTATGAATTCCCTGATGACTGGGCAAAATGGAGACTGGGTCTGGAGAACAAGCCTGATGAGGAGCGGCTGAGGGAACTGGGCTTGTTTAGCCTGGAGAAGAGAAGGCTGAGGGGAGCCCTCATCACCACCTCCAACTGCCTCAAGGGAGCTTGGAGAGAGGTGGGTGCTGGTCTCTTCTCCCAGGTGATGGGGGATAGAACAAGGGGAAATGGCACCAAGCTGTGCCAAGGGAGGTTCAGGTCAGAGATAAGGAGGAAGTTCTTTACTGAGAGGGTCGTCAGAAGCTGGCACAGGCTGCCCAGGGAGGTGGTGGAGTCACCATCCCTGGATGTGTTTAAAGAGCGGGTAGACGAGGTACTTAAGGATATGGTTTAGGGGGTAGACAGGAACGGTTGGACGTGATGATCTCAGAGGGCTTTTCCAACCGAGCGATTCTGTGATTCTGTGAAAATATGTTCCAGTCCCATTCTGTGACGTTCTAACGTTCCATTAGAATGGTTTGTGCATTAAAAGTTAACACGAGGGTCTATTGTAAGACTCTGAAGTGTTTTAAAACTAAGAAAGCCAACGTGTTGCATCTGACTGTATTGTTATTTTCTGTCAAGACTACCTTGTTAAATGGTTAAGAGTGAATCACTGTCTATTGGCAATGCAGTGGCGTTTATCACTCCCGTGGATTTCTGATTGATGTGGGGTATTTTGAGAGATGAGCCGGTACTGGCAAATTTGCAATTGTCCATAGAGTTTCATAAATCATGAAATTAATTTCAATTTAGTATTTCTAAATAGGAAATACATGGAGAACATTTAATTAAAAAGATGCATTGCTTTTATAATTATAGACATGAAAGCTTGTCTGAGAAACATAAGATTGTGTATTTTGGTGATGCTATTATGCCACTACATTTAAAAAAGATGCTGAAAGCCTGTCTGCCCTATTCTAAGTGACATAAAATCTAATTAAACCCTCATGGGAGTTATTGTGAGCACAGATTAAGGTAAGACCCCAAATCCATATGTTTTTATTTAAATATGTACAATGTGGGAAACTACACATTTTTAAACTGTGAATTTTGGGCCCAAATTCAATGTTGATTTACAGTATTTTGTAGCTAAGCTCATATTCATCGAGTCTTTGTTTTGATTTGCTTTCAGATAAATATGAGAGAGAAGCCAGTAAATATTGGAACAAATTTTACGAGACTCATAAATGTAACTTTTTCAAGGATCGCAATTGGCTGTTTCTGGAGTTCCCAGAAATTCTTCCAGAAAAAAGGAGAGAGTTGAAAACAGAAGAAAGATCTTCAGAACCCACAAAAATAAATAGTACCAACAGTTTTTCACACAAAAATGAAATGTCTGAGGAAGGAGAAAAAGATTGGAAGGAAAACTTTGGAGGTGGTTCTACATCTGTACAAGGATATGTATATAATAAAAAACAATCGAAACCTCTTAGTGACGGTCCTCAGGGTGTAAACTGTGAAGAAGAACTTGGCAGGCTGGAATCCTTCCCTGGTAGTGATGCCACTTACAGAATATTGGAGGTAATGCACTGCAAATGTTCTGCCCATCATACACAACTCTACTTAATTTCTCAAAAGCCTGATAAAGGCGTTTAGCAAGTGTCAAGAAAGTAAAGATGTAGCATTTGACATGCTACATTGATTTATGGCAGAAACTGTCAGAGAAACCTAGGATCTGTGCTTTGTTTTCCCTTTAAAGTTTCTCCCAAATCAGACTTAAGGCTGCGTTTTCAGATTCCATTTTCACTGGAGGTTGGGTTTCTAATTTCCTAAGGAAAGTTCTGTCTTAGTGCTCTGTCTTAAAGTGCAAGTACTTGACACATTCTTGCCAAATGGTGAAAGAATATTGCACTTTCCTATTCAGTTTGAGAGATGGATTCTCAACTTTAGAAAGACATTGAGGAGAAACATGGTCAAAGTGGTGATTTGAGAATTGTGGTATGAGCTGTTTATACCTTTTCTGTCCAACATACCTTCAGGTCTAATGGGTCCTCCCTACCCACTAATTTGAGACAAAAATAAAAAAATAGGAAGTTTTGTTTACTCATTTATTTTAACTTTTTGTTTCTGTTCTGGTTTCAGGTTGGTTGTGGTGCTGGAAACAGTGTCTTTCCTATTTTGAAAGTTCTATGGTATGTAGTGCTGGATTTTCAAATATGAGAGTTCTGTTCTCATCTTCTTCATTTTCTTCAAATGTTGGTGCTGTAGCAGTGCTGCAGGAAGCGTTGAGTGAACTGTTTGACAGCCCTGAAATTCTGATTGCTTGCAGATCACTGCTAATGTTGGTAGCATCAGTACAAGATGCTCCTTATACTGGTCAGCCCTAACCTTGGGGAGACCATATTTGCTGACGAGGTTTGTCTTCAGGTGTGTGCTGGTGTTGGCTGGGATAGAGTTAATTTTCTTCCTCGTGGCTAGTATGCAGCTATGATTTGGATTTGTGCTGAGACTAATGTGATAGCACACTGATGTTGTAGTTTTTGCCAAGCAATGTTTACATTAAGCCAAGGAATTTTTCAGCTTTTCATACTGCCTCCGTGTAGAGAAGACGGTGGGAGAAGACACAGCCAGGACCCAAACTGACCAAAGAGCTATTCCATAAGATGTCATGCTCAGTATATAAGCTAAGGGAAGTTGGCTGGGGGCTGGTGTGGTCACTGCTCAGGGACTGGCTGGGTGTCGGACAGTGGGTGGTGAGCAGTTGTATCTCTTGTTTTTCCTGGGTTTTGTCTTTGTTGTTTTACTTTTCATTATTATCAGTAGTAGTATTTTTATTTTATTTCAGTCATTAAACTCTTCTTATCTCAACCCATGGGTTTTCTTACCTTTTTCCTCCGATTCTCTCCCCTAACCCACTGCAGGGGGCGGGAGGTGAGTGCGTGGCTTTGTGGTGTGTAGTTGCCAGATGGGGTTAAACCATGACCAGGTGCATTCAGACTGGTTTCTTATAGTTATTCTCAGGCAGGTGAAATATTTTCTTGTCTGATATGTCACCATAAAGCTACCAGATATCTCTTCAAAAGACCGAAATTGGAGACATACATACAGACAGATTTGAGACAGATAATGGCATGTGATCTACGGCTAAGAAGTTGTATTATTTCTGAATTTGGCTGGTACACTTTGTCATATTGCTTCAAGTTTTAGTGTCAAGGAAGGTACAAGTCCTGTATTGCATTATTTCCATTCCCTGAAATGTCTTAATCTACTTAGCTTCCAGTTTTAGAAAAAGCTGTTATGACAGCATGTCCTCCCTTCCATGTCAGTAGGAAGGTTTTATTGGGAAAGCTGTGTACGTATTGGGGGTTGAAATAGATTTCTTTTTATTCATGCCTCCAAGAGCCTGAGTACGGCACAGCTCATTATTCTTTAAATGAATTCTGATGGCTCTCATCGCCACTATACTGAAGTACTCTGGTTCAGATATGGAAACAGAGAGCAGGAGGAATCAAGTGATGCACCAGGGTCACACATAAAACCTCTCAGTGTCAGTGATGCATCTTCATCCCAAAACAAATGCTTTGCTTTAGACAGCATATAATGAAAGGGGATCTCTGTTTCACACAGAAAGTTTAGGAAGTAACACTATATAGAGAAAAGATATCGTGTGGCTGTATTAAAAAAGGTGAGACAAGCTTTTGTGTTTTCCTCACCAGAGGCATTAGTCATGTGTTGGCATTTCTGATAATTAAGAACCCGCTCGTGAGGTATTTTTCCTGGAGATCTCTATTCTTATGCAAATCCTTCAGTCAGTCACATAGGTTAGTACATTGAACAACTCATACGCTTGTCCTGATGGAAACATCTCTTATCTCTTAGCAGGCCTGACTTTGTAGCATGGTTGGTTTTACTCTGAATTTAATAAAATACACATTTGCCTTTTGTCTACATATAAAAAGCAGGCGGTGTCACGTGTGAGTGTAGCTTGGCTACAAAAAAAAATTTCCACTCAGGTTTGTAGTGCAACTTTTAATCCACTTACCCTGCCCCCCTGAAAATCTGAGTTATCGCAGTCACCATCCAGATTGAGCTGTGTCTTTGTTTGAAGTTGACTTTCTACATAGCTCCTACTCTGCTCTAAAAAAAAATAGAAATAACATCCTGACAAGTCATCCTTATCCATGGTGTAAGTATCTAAAGACACCAACTCTCATGGGGGGCACAGAGCTGATGAAAGTTTTGCTCAGCAATAGAGATGGGATCTGTTTTGCTCCACAAGGGATCTCCTGCTGAGCCCTCAGACAGAAGTCACTAACTCAGGTGTCTATACTGTGGGAACTTACAGGCACTGCCAGAGTTCATTGACTCCCTTTCTAAAGACACCAACGGTCCAAAATCTCAAATATTTTTTAAGAGGGATGAATTGATCATGAGGTCACCGTGAGGACGTCGCTCTGTAGGTTTTGAGAAGCTTGCTCAGTTTTTCTGAAATTAATTTTTTGGAGGTGAAACAGAATTACCCCTAGAGTTACTAGTGTCTGATGAGTGGTATGAGGATATTTGCAGCTGGCTTAGTCTTGGATGGGAAAGGAAGGGAAAAGAGTGCTACAGGAAATTCTCGTTCATCTTGGCTTACAAAGCAAAGGGATAGTGGAGGGAAACAGCCAATACTTCTTAATCTAATCAAAAGTACAGCAAGGTGGCATATGGGATCCCAAACCTCTTCAGAAATTTGGATGACACTTGCAACACCCCACCCCCACCCAAATCGTATTGCTAATTAAACTGCATAGATGGGCTAAGGGAGACTTGGTGCCTTGCTTCTGTAAGAAAATGTGACCTATTAATGTGCATTTATGTAATACAAGACTAGGACATTGTCATCAATCCTGACAGCCCTCTGTGACCTTCTTTCTTTTCCTTTTCACTTCCTCCCTGACAAGACTATAATTCTCCTTTTTATACTAACTGCCTGATGGTATTCTTATGGATTTTTCTGCCCTGTTGGTTCATTACAACCTGTGTGGCTTTCCATGTGCTAGACATCAATAAGGTATGCTTGATCAAACCTGTGGAGAACCCCAAAGGGCCCTCTGTAGTTGATGAACACTGATGTAGGCTTTCATCTTTTGCAATAATAATGTTTTAACTGGTTTTCGTTTTGTTTTCCTAGCAATGTACCTGGAACCTTTCTGTACTGTTGT
Source organism: Mesitornis unicolor (assembly GCF_000695765.1). Taxonomy (NCBI): domain Eukaryota; kingdom Metazoa; phylum Chordata; class Aves; order Mesitornithiformes; family Mesitornithidae; genus Mesitornis; species Mesitornis unicolor. The sequence continues at coordinate 20,080 of NW_010202172.1, forward strand.
GATTTTGCTTCAGGAGCAGTGGAGCTGGTAAAGGTAATTCATATGCTCGCTTCAGAGTACCTTGTAAGCCTGTAATTCAGGAGGCTGCCAGGAAGCCGTCCTCATGAAAAAGAAAGTAATGGCTTTGACAACTTTTAACTGAAGTTTTCAATATTCCAAAGAACAAAGTCTTACTCTATGCAGAGACGAATGAATACCATCAGTGAGCTTGCTTCTCAGCTTGAGTAAGATACCAGACAGAATAGGCTTTTATATGAGATGTTTTACAATGCTGAATAATTGAAGAAAAAAAGTTTCTTGAGTCACAGTAAACGTATTAACTACTACTGTTCTCTCTGTGCCTCTTTTCATCTTTTTCCTGGCAGTCTCATTCGTCCTACAATTCAGCCCGGTGTTCTGCCTTTGTTCATGATGTGTGTGATGATGCTTTACCCTATCCTTTTCCAGATGAGATCCTGGATGTCATTCTCCTTGTCTTTGTGCTCTCTACTATTCATCCTGACAGGTAAATGAAGACTAAAGGGCAAAGCAAATGGGTTAAATCTCTTTTATCACTGGAGGTTTTCAACACTATCAAAAGAAAATGATGAATCCTTAATTTATTATTTAGTAAGCTATGTTACATATAAAACAGTGTCTTTTAAATGCTGTTTCTCATTTTCAGGCTTCAAGAGAAAAGCTGGTCAGGCTAATTAATTAGTGAGCCTCCTGTCCCCATCAAAATACAAAGGGTATATTTTAACTAAATAGATCCTATTAAAAGTGACAGTGCTTCAGGAAAATTACAAATTAAAAACCAAACCACTGGTCTTCTAGAAGGAAATCATTTTTCATGATCAAACCCAAAGATTGGTGATTTAACACCTTAGATATGTTGATAAAGACTTAGGTTGTCTATCTAGTCACAGACAAATGCATATGTGCAGGCCTTTTGAACCAAAATGCCTTCAGAATTTTGTAGCTTGTTTGGATTAAGAAAACTTGATCTAATTTTCATGCATAGTGTTATGTTGAGTGCTGTTAGCCTTGTTACTAATGCCTCTCAATGTCTAATGAACCAAATTTTATGACTGTTAAGGCTGGCTGATTGTGAAAATGCCCTTTTTTAATGGGAAAAATGCAAAAGAGGGCATGTAAGTTAAACTCCTTGACTCTTCCTTAAGCCAGATCATATGAAGGGGAATAGGTGCTGTATGTGTGGTAATAAATTTATTGCTTTAAGAATGTTGTTAAAATGGGCTTGGCAAACAGGACAGTATTTGCCTAAGTTTGAGAACAGTTTCCATGCTTCCCTGCCTAAGCTATTAATGATTAGCTTTACAGAATGATCTTTCCCATATAGGATATTGCTCCTTCCTGTTTGTTCAGAGATGAGCACATGAGTCATGCAAAGTCTGGGTCCAGATTTCAAAACCACTTCAAGCAGTACATTTCAGATGTCTGTAAGTGCAGTGATGCTGCCAGGAACAAATTGGACAATAGAGACGCATTCACTCCATCGCTTTTGGAGAAGCAGTAATCAGACGTTCTGTCAGAATTTCTGTGTATCTTTTCCCATTAATCATTTAACAATGTGTTTTTCTTTTTTTCCTCCCCCCCCATGTCAGCATCCAGAGTCTGACATGGATGCTTTTGTGTGTGTGTGTGTGTATGCACAGGTACAGATCTCTGTGTAATTGCGTTGTAAGACCCACTTTCCAAAGATTTGTTCATCATTACTGTCACCTCCTGGAATTAAAATGACTGCATAAAGGCAAATGTAATCCAGATTTGTCTTGCTTAGTATACATTTTTTTCTGGAAACTTGGGAAGTGGGAAATGAAAAAGAAAACCAAGAGAATGATGATGCAGAACTTAAGTACTTTGGAGACCTGGAAAATGTACATGAGAGGGACACTTTTGTATTCAGCACAATTACTACTTAACTGATTTCAGGCTGTTGTGTTTAGTTTTTGGTAATTGCTACTCTTGTACCTCATTTTTAACACACTTCAGTTCTGCAAGAAGTCCCTTTTAAAGAGTGGTTGCAGAATTTGAAAGGCAGCTGTATCATTAATATGCTCTAGTTGTACGGGATGAGATTTCACAAAGCACTTTCGCTTCTTGTGCATGTACTTTTTGTTTTTACATACACAGAACTTATGTCTGTACAGGTGAAGTCTGTAATTCCATGCACAGCTGCCTGTCATGCAAGGTCTCTTGTTCTTAGGTGGTGCTGCCTTTTCTGTCTGTGGCAAAATACTTGGTTGCCTGTGTTGAGCATGAGCAAAGAGGACAACTTTTAAAGCACTTGGCTTCCTCTGAGGGAATTCTATGCTTAAAAAGCGTGTGCTGCTTGTTGTTGCTCTTTGTTTGTAGATATTTTATTACTTTCTGCTGAACTACCTCCTAATTCTCTCCCTTAAAAATCAAGGTAAGATGCCTGCAGTGGTGTTGCACTAATGCTGTTATGGTCCTTATGGTCCACGTGATCCTTATGCTTGAGTTCTGACATTCTTGGGGCAAGGGGATAAGACCACCTGAGAGACAGGGATGGTGTAAGGGTGTTCACTAGGTACACAGTAATAGTATGCAGATTTTGTGTAGCTGAGGAGGGCTTGTTCTTCCTTAGCCCTTTTCACATACAGCACCCTGCCTTTCATTTCTGTTCATTTAGCATTCGCTCTGGCTCTACATGTTCTACATGGTTTATCCACTTCCCTGGGGGAAGAAGGGTTGAATTAGGCAAGTGGACTTTTCTACCTTGTAGCCTAACAGGTGCAGACTGCCTTTTCTGGTCTTTGATGTGGAAAACCTGACTCCTTCAGTTTGTTCTGAAACAGTGAGGCAAACCCAGACTATTATTCATTTTCAATGTATTTTGCACAATAGTGCAAATGTATTTATAAGAAGCTTCAAGGTAAGGTTAAAAAGTGAGAATGAAGGTGCTCTGGTCTAGTGAAGGGGAAAGATTCCTATTGCATGTACAGCAAGCTGATGTAATCTTGATAAGGAAGAGCTGACGTTAGATACCACCAAGACTGACAAACTCGTCAGCACTTTGGAGGATGGAGACTTCCCTCCTATAAGTAGCAATATCTCCAGATAGAGTTCTGCCAGATTCCTCTCCTGAGGTACCACTCAGATTCTTCCTTCCATCCTCAACCATTAGGTGTGGAGACACTGATTTTGTGTGTATGATCAGTATTTCCATAAAGAAATCGGGTAAGTTTTTGTCTGCCTTCAAGGTGCTTGATTTTGCTGTGTGCAGCGATAAGGCTCAGTCTAGCTCAGCAGTGCACATAGAAACCGTTCATTCGTTGTTCATCATATGACAAATATGGGTCATTGCCTGACCCAGATGACTCCTATACTCAAAAACTGTGCTTCAATCCATCCTTGAGATTCTGTTGAAATGAAGAAAAAGAGCTCTTTCCAGTTTCTCTTTCCAGTTTCCCTTACAATTCCTTTAAAATTTTTGATTGAGAGGCTTTTTTTGGAAAAAGTTCATCCTGTTCACTAGTGCCTGACCTTTTTATAGTAAATATAAACACATCTTCTCACTGTAGTTTCAGAAATCTCTGTATATCTAGAAAAAACATCTAGAAAAAACCAGTTATGTCTGTAAATTTCACCGGTATCCCATCTATTTTCTAAGGATGCAAGGGGTTGTAAATAGGTTGGCTAAACTACTGAAACCTGGAGGAATGTTGTTATTTCGAGACTATGGAAGATACGACACAGCTCAGCTGCGTTTTAAAAGAGGTAATTCCTGAACGCTCTTGTAGCTCACTGTTCATTTTAACTCTCTTTGAGAAAAAGTGACGTGTCCTTTCTCATTACTGCTCTAATTTCTTAGGTCGTTGCTTGTCAGAAAATTTTTATGTACGAGGAGATGGCACCAGAGTGTATTTCTTTACCAAAGGTATGCAGTGGTATAGTTTTATAGAAAGGAATTGTGTCTCTCAAGATGATTTGGGTTATAAAAGCTCATCTTAGAACAGGAAATTTTATTGGCTTTTCTTTTTTTTTTTTAATTCTCTGTTTTTACAAGTCCAAAGTTAAGAAATCTTAGTTGTTGTAGGAAAATAATTCCCTTCTTGCATCTGGGGTCCTGCAAGAGGACTTGCAGACATCACTGGAATTTCTCTTTGTCTAAGTGTCTTGTGTCTAAATGTATGCTCTAATTCTGTTATTGAAGATGTACTTGATTTCTTTCTTAAAACAGATAAATATGGTTGGAAGGACAGTTGGTAGCAGCACTCTGATACTTTGTTCTTCTGTGTTGGTGCATCTGAACTCTGAGGCTGCTCTTCCTGCGGGGGCTAAACTTAAATTCCTGGTCATGGATGCTGTTGCTTTTTGCCCATCCACTCACTTGGTTCTGTTGGCAGTGAGCTTAGACTGGTATTTTAGCCCAGCTACTGGGAATTGTGAAAGTGAGCATAACAGTGCTTTTCTTTTTCTTTTTCCTTTTTTTTTTCTTTCTCCTTTTTGCCCTCTCCAACCTAGACTGTAAGTAATAGAGATGGATCAGGACTGATCGCAGACTGAGTAATTTTAGAAGTGAGGAGGAGGATCTGGGACATGTATGGAAAATCACTTGAATTCAAAGAGCCTCCTCAGTTTTTAAATGTCTTGTTTTGTGCTTACTCATGACAAAAAAGCTGAAACTTTTCCAGTGGTGACTGACAAGAATGAGGTGATGACATCTGCGTAAATGTGTGGGTTGTCATTTGGCAGGTGAAAGAGCTTTGTCTTCATCATATGCAAACAGTGACCAAATGGCGGGCTTTTGTTTTCCTCAACTCTGGCACACTGAACTCTTCGAAGAAAGGGGATCTGTGACTGCCATGAGTAATAACCAGTGTGGTTTGGGCCTCAACATAACATTTTTTACTGTAATACAAATAGAGAGCTGTGAAAATGCATTTCTAACGAAAGACTTCTTACAGGCAGTTTCCTTGATCTTTCAAATCACAAAACAGGTAGAGTTCTATCTTTGGTTGAACTGCACGTTGTTAGTTACTGCATCCTATAAATGTCTTTTTTTAATTACAATAATGCTTTATGCCTGAAATCAGATGAGGTGTGCGACATGTTCAACTTGGCTGGATTAACCGAAGTACAGAATTTAGTTGATCGGCGACTGCAGGTAAACAGGAAGAAAAAAGTGAAAATGCAGCGAGTTTGGATACAGAGCAAGTTCCAAAAACCATTGCTGCTACCTCTGAGTGATCCCGAAGAAGCCACTGGAAGGCATACGTAAAGATAATTGCACCGTGAACTCCAGAAACTGAAGGAGATTTGAGTATGTATCTTTCCTACAAATCTTGTGTTAGCTACTGAAAAGGAGAAATATATTGACCTGAGAACCTAACAAAAAGGGATTTCTGACTTCTGCTTTATATGCAATAAAGGGAAATGCTTTATTCATAAGTGTGACGAGGCATTATTTTACTTCCTTGAATATGAACAGTCAATAAGTATAAGCATGTACCTTGTTCCTGTTGAAATTCACAATGTAGAAAAAGTTTTAGACTGAAGGATCGTTGTTTCAGAGATTTAGAGAACCAGAATATCTGTTCTCGTTACCACTGCAAACTGTGCTGTGTTAATTTCTGAGTCACGTCTCTTTTAACCACTGCGTGTCTTGCAACTGTGTTTCCTCTTTGGGGGGAAATTCCTTGGTGCATAAATAATGATTCAAAAATCTCTTTCTCATTTGCATGTAAGTTATCATTTCATCCTAACTGCATGTGCTGTGCATACCTATCAGATTAGTCACCGATGGGCGTCCTCCGCTGTGACCGACTTACTCCTCTGAAGTCTCCACTTTGCATCTACACGCTCATCAGAAACACGCCAAGCTCAAGGTTGGGTAACAGCTTAGTGACACACACATTGTATTTAAAGCATCGTAGGTTGTAAGCAGAACATCACGTTGAAAAGAATTACCAAAATGCCAAAACGGTGCTGAAACCAAGTAGTTAACATTTGCCTGGAAAAAGACAAGCGGCATTGTTATTACGTGTCAGATGCACCAGAGGGGGGAGCAAAAAGAGTAGTCCGGTTTATTAATATTGTTATGGGGTAATATAATCACACTAAAATTGCAATCTACATGGCAGCTGAGATGTTTTTATTGTTTACAGAGAGAGGTTGGCTTCTTTGGGCCTGAGTCTTAGAATAAGACACACAGTGATTCTGTATTGACCCTGTGGAGAGACAGTGAAAGGACAGGGCCGCACGAGTGCGCCCATCACTTTTAAGAAGAAAACCAAGACGTGAACACTGTTTTCAGGTGCAGACCATGATACTGAGGCTGTTGAGATGTGCTATGTGCGATTTAAAGATGTGCTGTGTGCTATTTAAACGTAATTTTACAATCACTTGGCCACAAGCAGGAGATAACAAGAAAGAGGTGAACGAATAAAATCAATCTTACTTCAACAGGGATATCGGATGCATGTAATCGATAACATGCATGCAGATTTGAGTGCCATTAATATAGTGACACACTCAATCTCTTTGCTTGCTTTTGGTTTAGTCTGAAGGATAAGCATGTCACAGCTGACAACCCATTTCTTTGCAAGTTGTAGCTGGTAAGCTAAGTAGAACTGTCTTCTAGAAGAAATAAATTACCTAAATTTAGATGCTAAGTATCCTCATCCCCTCTGACAAGATAAAGGACCTGCTTAATTTCCATAAACCCCAATCTGCTTTAAGAACGAGGTGCAATAAGGGGTCTCTGAAGGTAGGATCTGATCTTGCATTTCTGGTGTATTCTAAACTCTCACTAAAGATACTGGTTTATGAATTAAGCGGCTTAGGAAGGTTTGGTTAGCAATGGCATTATTGTAACCTGCAATAAAACTCTTGTGGTATAAATCAAAGGTGGAAACATAGCTGTGTTTCTTCAGTATGGAGGTCTTGAGAGACTGCAGCATCTGCATGGGAAGTGTAAAGAAATATCTGCTTATATTTTAATTACGTTGCTTCCCTGTGGTAAAATAGTGCCTTTGGAGTATGCGGAGCTCCTGGCCTAGTACAAAGCATGTGATGGTGATGGTGATGATAAGATCTTGAGCATCACGCAGTCGTGTTTGTGTGTGTGATACAGAGTTTTCCATATGTAGAGGCTAATGAAATGTTTGGCTCTCACACACACTGATTCTGGCAAGATTTTAATTTGCTGTCTTAGTTTAACAACAATGTGACGTCGGAAGAAACCAAATCCTGAATTCCTCTACGGCCTTGAGCAAAATTGGCTGTTCCTCTTCCACACCTTGCAGCGTGAGTATGGACTGTCTCTTTTAGAATGTTGATGCCTGTTGTAGGAGTCCTAAGATCAACTACTATTTTTAAGTGTGGAATATCCACTGTAAAGTGAACTGGAACTGGTCTGAACAGTTGTAGGATTGCTAGAAGGAGAAATGGACAAAGACATCATTCCCAGAAAGAACTTTTGATTCTTGGTATGACTCTCTGACTTTTGGGTTCATGACATTTCAGTTTTCAGAAAACTGAATCAAGGACATGGTTTTTTAAATACTATCAAATTGTCTGTATTAGTTAGGAAAACTAATATTGCAGTGTTGGCAAAAGAGAGGCAAGCAGAACTGCTGAAATCAAAGAAAGAAAAGAGGTGCAGACAACTGTAGGAAATGCAGTTTAAAATGGCTTCTTGTTAATTAATTTCTGGAGGGAAGAAAAAACTAAGAGTATTGCAGACAAAGTGTGTCCAGCATAGAAAAAGGCTCGAAGTTTCACTTTTGAAATACGACGTTACTTCTTTAATCAGATGTGTATCCAAAATATCTTAATTATATAAATTTAAAGAAGTACATGTCATATATTTTTATATTTTTAATTGTTAATTGTAAGTATTTTATTGTTTTTTGTTCAGCATGACTTCTTATGCTGGCGAGCAGACTTGTGAATGTGTACAAATGGCAATTGGAGAAAGACAGTCTTGTTAGTATGGGGCTTTGGCTTCATTTGCTTTGGCTTGCTTTGTCAATAGTGTGTCCTTCTTGTGCATCGCCACTGGTATTGTGTTACATGTCTGTACAGGCATACATGAGAATGGTATTTACAGGTTTAGACCTTGCTTAGTTTTTAAGGAAGTGTAAGACAGCTATAAAGCAAAGAAAATGAGCAACCTGAAGTATCCAGTCAATAACAACTCATATAAGAAATGGTGGGGGTTTTGTTGGTTTGGTTTTGTTTTGGGTTCCTTTTGGTGGGTGGTTTTTTGTTGTTGTTTTGGGTTTTGGTTGGGGTTTCTTTGGCTTGTTTCGTTTTGTTTTCCGCAGCAGAAACAAGGCAAGTGCTTGTGCCACATCTGCAAAGCCACTGACCCTGAAGAGGACAACCAGAGCGCAGGGCAGACAAGGAGACAGCAAGAACTCTGGTGACACCAGGGAAAAGTATTCCTTGAATTGAAAATTGCTGTGTTTCTGTTTCGGTTTTTTGTTTGCGGCTCAGCTAATAAGCAGATTCTGTTGTTTGAAAATGACAAAAATTTGTAACTAATGAATCTGAAATTTGTATTAAACGTCAGTGGAAATAACGTCAGTTATGCTGCTTCATTTTGACTTGTGGGGTGATCTTTGTTCACTGGTCTGGTGTGCTTTTTGATCTGTTGACAGACGCCTCGTTTCTCCTTTTTTCTGTGCATAGCAGACAATGAAGCAGTTTCCACAGGAGCTGTGTACGTAAACATTTGCAGCAAAGTTTGCTGGCTGGGTTATTTCTGGGCTCGAAGCAAGCATTTTATTCTGTACAGAACAGATCACTTTTTGTGTGAACGCAATGAACTGTCTCGATGCTAAATTAATATAGTGGTATTGGCTGTATTTTTTAATTATTTAAAGCCAAATATACCTCAGGTTACACTGTTTTAATGGCAGCGATGATAGTAGACAGTTCATACATAGACCATTTCTTCATCACAAAAGGTGTTTGAATAACCTTGGAAATACCTTATATGCATATTATCAAAATATTTAAAATTGCTGTCATTAATAATACAGGTCACTCTGCTTTTCAGTGTTTGTAAACCTCTTTCTAGGTTTGGAACAAAGGTTGGGCATGAGGTGTTTTTTACATCAGTTATGTGCCAGTTGCCTTTCCCTCAAGAATCAGCCAGAAATTGGACAAGTCTAAGTCTACTGAATGCAGCTACAGTTAGCATACAGTCAGTAAGAACTACACGGGTTACCGTGGGCATCTGAGCAGGTTCTTTGTAAGGGAACTTGAGGGGAACTTCTCTGTCCAGTGACTATCCTCCACCCTGTGCTAGTACCGAGGAGCTAAAAGAAGACCTTGCCTGATGTGAAAGCAAGAGCCATACAAGCAGCAGGGGAGGAAGATGAAGATGCAGTTCAAAGGGAGGGAAGAAGGAGTGGGTGCGTCCTCTGGGAACTGGGCTACAAAGGAGGCTTGGATGGACTTACAAAGCAAGAAGAATGAGACGCAGACCTAAACAGAGACCGGAGGAGCAGAACACCATGGAGACCCCACATAGGGAGAAGATGTGGAACAGAAGTCAGGGTGAGGACATCGGGCCTAGGAGTGAGCGAAATGACATGGAGGAGGCGAGATGCAAAAGGGGAATGATCTGTCGCAGATATAGGGTGAAACCTGGGTAAACAAAGAAATTGGGGTAAGGAGTGGAGGTGGAAAAGACCTCGCTTCAAAATTTGTTTCTCCCAAGTGATACTGTGTTTTCACACCTTAGTGGAATATTGTAGGCTTTGTCTTTCATCCTTATGTGCACAATGTATTTCAATTTATTACAAAGATGGAGTGTTTCATTTGTTGTAGTTTATATCTGCTGTGCACGTGTATTTGCAACAGTGCAGGCAGGTTTATGATGCGCCTGCTTTTGCTTTTTCCTTAGGGAACAATGTTTTTACCTTTCAGGTAGAACTCTATAGTGACAGAAGCTACACTCACCTCCTGGGAAGAAAACACAAAAGAATAATAGAAGTGTCTGCATCCTGATTTTGTTCAATCAAGGTAGGAGAATTAAATTTACTCTGTACGTTCTGATATTCTCCCATTTAACTCAAGACTTTATCTGCAGATTATCACCTTGAAGTGTCTCCCAATCTCAGTTTCTGTTATACTTGCATCTGTTCTACAGGATTTAAGTGAGTTTGTATAAACTAGAAATACTACTTAAAAGGAAATAGCTTTATCTGATTACAACAGAGAAGGAATATGTTTATTATTTTAAAACACTCTCATGCTTGCAGAGGAGCCCTCATCCATGAGGCTGAAGATTTAGGTTGGTTGAGGTATAATGTTCATCACCAAAAGTATTAAACCTCATATCCATGTTATAAAGCTTTGTATGCTTTATGTTAGCCAAAGGTATCTTGTAAATGGTTACTGTGAAAAAGCAATTAGCAGCAAGATAGTCCTAGGCTGAGAGAGTTGAGGTTGTTCTGCCTGGAGAAGAGAAGGCTCCAGGAGGACGTTATAGCGACCTTCCAGTACTTAAAGGGGGCCTACAGGCAAGATGGGGAGGGACTCTTTATCAGGGAGTGTAGTGATAGGATGAGGGGTAATGGCTTTAAACTTGAAAGGGGGTAATTTAGATTAGGAAGAAATTCTTTACTGTGAGGGTGGGGAGACACTGGCCCAGGTTGCCCAGGGAAGCTGTGGATGCCCCCTCCCTGGAGGTGTTCAGGGCCAGGTTGGATGGGGCTTTGAGCAGCCTGGTCTGGTGGGAGGTGTCCCTGCCCATGGCAGGGGTTGGACTGGATGAGCTTTAAGGTTCTTTCCAACCCAAACCATTCCACGATTCTGTGATTTTCAAGGATGTTTTATTGATCAGGTTCCTACAGTTCTGAAGGGAACGTGAAAAATTAAGCAAGCAAGTAAATTACTTTAATGATAGCTGCTGGTTATAAAAACAACCAAAATGTTGAATTTTATAAATATGATGTAAAAATAGAATGCTATATAGCTACTGCATAAATCCAGTGTATAGTAGTCTTTGCAGTGTGTCATGTTCAGCTAGAAAAAAGATGCAGTACATGGTGAAAATTCCCAGAGGTGTGAAAAAACTTCATATGAAGGCAGGTTAGGGATATGAATGATAGACAACATGAGGATGGCACATAATGTTATGTTTTAGTATTTAGAAGGTCTAGTTCATCCCTTTACGTGATACAAAAAGCAAGGTAAATTAGTCAAGTGGGCAGGCATCAAACCTGTGTTGATAAATACGTGTGTGGCATGCCCTATAGAAACACAAGGAATCACAGTGTTCACAAGGCTAAAACATTGGTGTGTTACCAAAAATGGGCTAAAACATTGGTGTGTTACCAAAAAGGGGTTATATTAGATTTTTCCACTTTTATTTTTATGTGTGCGAACAGGAAAATCTGCATATTTGCTGTTTGATGATTTTAAAGCGCCTCCAGTTGAAAACCTAAAAAAGTCAAGAGCTCAACAGTGCTACTGCCTTTCTCATTACCTTTTGCGAGATCCTAAAATTGTTCAGTGGTAGAACTGGAGAACAAACCTGAATACAAAATGGATCTAGGAGGTACAGCTTACTGAATTAAGGAAAGATAGCGGAGGGGGAAGGGAAGTAGAAAAAAAGAGGATGACGATGTGTAGTCCAATCACACAGCAGTTAGTAATTCATATAGGATGACAAATTCAGTACAGTGCTTGAGAGAGGGAGAGGAACATCAGTCTTACCACACTTTCCTGTCACTTATGGCAGTGTCACTGTAAATTGGCATTTGGACAAGCCAAAAGCCAAAGAATACAAGTAGTCGGTTTGCTAAAAGAGCATACGATTGATTAATGATGCTTGGGTCAGACTGGCTGCATCGGAGGGTTTCGCTGCAGAAGCAACATTCGTTCTTTCTTTCTTTAGTGCTGGGCACACTCGAGCCTCCATTTCCTCCCAAATAGCAAGTGTGCTTTAAATGGAGGAGCTGCATCTTTGAACTTGAATAAGAGGGTTGTTGTGCAGCAGAGGATTTAGCGGATCGGCTTGGAGAAAGTGAACCTGCCACTAGTTTTTTACTGTACACTTGGAAAATCTGTGCCATTTCTAATGGCTCTGTTTGTTGCACACCCTATTACAGCACAGCAGTCAGATGTCATCCTGAGGAATCGGGCAGCTTAGTTCCCAATGACATTGATTACACTCAGCAGTGAGAGGATGAGGAAGAGTGGGTGGAGAAGTGAAAAGACAGTGTGAGGTATTTCAAGGAGGAGGTTTGCACTCCAGCACTTGCATGTGGGTGAAAATCCCTCTGAGGAACAGTTTTTACTCCGAAGTGGAGCAGAGTTGAATCTTCTGTGCTTACTTCAGGTTTAAATTCCATTTCCAAACCATCTGTACTTAAATGTGCGTTTACTGAAAGTGAACAGAAAATAACAGCAGCGAGAAGCTGCATCTTTAGAGAGGAGCTGTGATTTTACAGAGAGACGCCCTGGCACATTAATCCCTGGCATAAATGGGTGTAATTCTCAACGACAATGCTAAGCCTGTTTACACAGGGGCTGAGCTAAACCTGCACATGATACACAATGCTGTTCAAAATCAGTCATTTAATCCTTTTTAAATTTTTGCGATCTAACCACCAAAGATGTTTATGGTAATAAAAGAGTGTGTGACAAAGCTGTGATGGTCACTGAGCATGACTGACTTTGAGATAAAAACTATGACAGACACACTCGTAATCTTATTTTAGATAAACATTTCATCTTGTTATTCAGGAGCTAATATCAGTGAGTTGAATAAATGCTCGGTGATAGTTACCAAACTGTGAAATAAGGTCTGTTTTTTAAATGGGAAGCACTCTTGAGCTAGCTTATACAGAGAGGAAATGACAAAATCACACTGACAGTAAGTCCACGTTTTATTTTACCAAGCTTTACAAGAAATCAATGTAATCAACAAGAACTGTGGTTTTAGTATCTTTTTATTTTACATTTATCTTAATAACAAATGGAAGCAGATGAAAAGTGAAACTGCATGGCACAGCCTGGAAAGCATGTGAGTGTTGTTATACCATTTAACAAACTACTAACCCACTGTCTTTTCTTCTGGCAGCAACTGGCTTGAGGCAGCGTATCAGAAACAGTAAATATTTATTTTATTTTGAAACTGTTAATGTTAGGAAAAGGCCTCAGGGTTAGATCTGAAAGAAAAAAAAAAATCTTTGACCCAGATTCTCAATGTCATTTATGTCAATGTAAGTCCAGAAGATTCTTAAGTCTATGGAGTCGCTTCAAGGTACAGACGAGTTGCTTGCAATTAGAATCCAGATTAACTGGTGCCTGATGTTCCTGGTAAGAATAAAAATGAAAACGTGGTAGTACAAAAATATTCTGTCAGTAAGAACATCTACATTAATAATTAAACAAAATGAATCAAAAATCAGTTGTACAGAGACAATGGCTTTGTTCACTGCTCTGGTTAAGGGCTGAAATTTGGTTTAGCTTTAAGATACATATCTGTGTTTATGTTTGAGTGTACGATACTCAGAATTTTTTATCCTGCAACATTCTCTAATGGGTGGTATTGTGAAACTTGACAGCCATCCAGATACGTATGGTTGGTTAAGATAAGTGATTTACAATAAAATACTTAAGACATGATCGTTTTTGCTGTGTTTCTCTCTCAAATACTTGTGAAGGTATCTGTGAGAAAGTTTGCCTATTCTTAAACTTAAACGTCCTTTGAAATCCGAAATAACAAAATTTGTGGAGGGAAGATTGAAAAAAAACAATGAGAAAAATGGCTTTTTTATCACGTTGTCAGGAAGTGAAAATGCATATTAATATTTCCCCGTCTTTTTAGATTTCATAGAAGTTGTGTTATTCCATTACTAAAAGACTGGTCATATTGGTCTGTGTTTCTCGGGAAATGGCAGTAAAGCAGTACAATGTAGATGTACGTTATGCGTTGGGCTTCTGTTACTTTCACAAGTTGTTATTCTTCTTTTCCTAAATGAGTCCATCGGGTTAAAAAAGAAAGCAAAAAAAATAGTAACGCTCTTTGAAAGCCACAAATTGTTGATGATAATAAAGGAAAATATTAACTGAGTGTTGTTTCCAGTGGATTTTCCTGCCATCTGTGAGATCAAGAACGGGACAGTTTTATCTGCTGTGTTACCAGCGTATCTTTTTTGTACAGGTATGCTTGTGATACTTCAAATCATTTTCATGTTCGTGTTTTCAGCTACCCCCTTTCTGATTTACATTAATAAATCTTCTGGAGATTCCCAAGTGGGATGTAGTGTTACTTACATTATCTACGTACCACTATTTGTATTCATAAAGTGAATAAATACAAAGTTTAACAGAAATCGCCACCTGTAACTGCATGAACAGTGACAGCTTCAGGCCTCTTGGTTTTCATCCCCAGCTTACGAGGTGAGATCAGCAATGAACGTGCAAACTTTCTCCAGGGAAGCCTAGAGTGACCTTCTTCATTTCTCTGAGAGTGCTGCCAAATATTTTGGTGCTCCTTGATTTTTATTTCTTTCTTTCTTTATTTAGAAACACAACAAAACAGTTCCTGCCAAAGAGAAGCCTACAGGGCTTAGATTATATACATGCATACATGCATATGTGTGTGTGTGTACAAATAAAATGAGAGCATAAAGAACATCAGCAGCCTGGGAGGCAGAGAAGTGGAAATTGGCCAGCATCCGATTAAAGGAAAGTCAGCATGAGAAAAAAAGGAATTCTTTAAAGATGCATTTAACATGAGGTAAAAGAGCAAGGTTGAAGGCTTAGGAGTTCTTCCTAAAACTGATGGTAGTATGGGATGAGAAGTGAAAGAAAAGTTGTCAATGGACTTTCAGTTTTTGGTCTGGAAAAGTGTGTAAGCCTCAACGTTTGGGTTTTTGAAGCACTTTTATACAAGGAGCCTGCTGGGGGTCCACATTCTTCTGCTGTCGGTATGGGTGCTGAGTCATCAGGAAAGTTAGCCATTTGGTTTTAGGTTTCTAAATATAGAGGTGAACATTTAAAGCCCTAATCTGAGAACAGTGACACCCGTATGCACCTTTGGTGACCTGAATGATTTCATCTTTAACAGTGCTCGCATCAGAACCAAAGCTGTGCCTGTATTACACGCACTCCTGAAAGTCGTGGCTCTGAAGACAAAGAGAAAATCATTAATTAAAACTTAAAATTGATGAAAAGAAATATAGAAGAGTGGCAAGTTTCACTCCCATCAAAACTCTCGGGACAGCTTGTGTGCTCTTGCTCTATGCAGAGGAGGTGGAACAAGTAGACTTTGAGAGAGGGACCAGAAAAGCAACCTGACTTCAGGAAGGAAGCTTAGGTTGAGCCCTAGAAGGGATGAATTTTGACTCTCCAATTGGGTTTTAGCTGTTGTGTTCAGGGGACAAGGAGTGTGAGTTTGTGAGAGTCTGCCTGGAAAGTTGTACGTCCTCTGAATAAATATTATCAGAGAAGATTTGTACTGGCTTTACCTTTGCGGTTGGTATCTTATGCTAATGTTCAATACCTGGCTTGGTGAGGGTATTTTTTTAATTTCTGATGAACTTCACAATTTGGTTGGCTTGTTTGGGAACTTTGCTAAAATAGGACCTTTGATATTCAAAATGCTGTGACAGGGAATCAGAATTACAAAAGCCATTTTCACTTTCACTGTAGATAAATGTGTATAACCCAGTATTATATAGTAGGAGCACCCTCTTAAAAAAGCAAGGTTTTTGTATTGGTGATTCAGTGTGTTATTTTGACAGCAATTCTGTGCCTTCTGCATAGATCCTAGCTGAAGAAATGCCTGCTGAGTGCTTCACAGAATCACAGAATTGCTCGGTTGGAAAAGCCCTCTGAGATCATCACGTCCAACCGTTCCTGTCTACCCACTAAACCATATCCTTAAGTACCTCATCTACCCGCTCTTTAAACACATCCAGGGATGGTGACTCCACCACCTCCCTGGGCAGCCTGTTCCAGCTTCTGACGACCCTCTCAGTAAAGAACTTCCTCCTTCTCTCTAACCTGAACCTCCCTTGGCACAGCTTGGTGCCGTTTCCCCTTGTTCTGTCCCCCATCACCTGGGAGAAGAGACCAGCACCCACCTCTCTCCAAGCTCCCTTGAGGCAGTTGTAGGTGGTGCTGAGGTCTCCCCTCAGCCTTCTCTTCTCCAGGCTAAACAAGCCCAGTTCCCTCAGCCGCTCCTCATCAGGCTTGTTCTCCAGAGCCCTCACCATCCTTGTGGCTCTGCTCTGAACACGCTCCAGAATCTCAACATCCTTCTTCTAGTGAGGGGCCCAGAACTGAACACAGCACTCGAGGCTTCCCCACCTGGAAATGCGGGGCGGATAGGGAGAAATCCCGTCTTACCAACAGTTATGTCAGTTTGGCTAAACGTGTATTGCTACCAGTGGTGATGCACCTCCCTGCCAGGGCAGGCCTCAGCCACTGCGCCTGCTGGGTGTCACGGAGGTGCCGTGACTCCCTCCTGGTTCCCCCTGCGCAGATCTGCTGCTGCAGATGTGCAGCGGAGGTGCCATCTGCCCACCCAGCTCCCAGGGCCCTCCGGGAAACTGAGTGGTTGAAGGAGCGGTGAGGTCTGATGGACGCTGTTCTGGCAGGCCAGGCATGGCTCAGGGGCGCGCCAGTGCACGGCTCTGCTTTAAATGAAGCAAATACTTCATTACTTAGATTACAGTCCAGGTAGCCAAAAACCTTGATGACTTCCTTTTAATTAAGGGAAAGATGTCTAGCAAGTGGATAGCAGCAGAGGAAAGACTTTTGAGGGAAAATAGATTTTTCTATAAACTTTGTAGCAAACTTTTCATCCTGAGTACTCACAGTGCCTTGCAAGAGCTATTTTTTGTAGGTGAAATAGCTGGGAACAGAACATCTTTGCAACACAGGGTGCAAAAAACGCATAGTGACAGTGTGCTAGCCATTGCATCCAACAGGCAGAGCTTTTGCACAGGGGCAGTTCATGTGCAGGTGTTTGGCTAGTCAAAATAAAAAAGTCATTACCTTACTCTAAGATGTAAGCTTCAAAATGAGACCGTGTCCTCATTTTCTATGGGAACTTAAAACATGCAAAGTTTGAGGTTTTAAAAGTTAGTCAGACATATGTGAGTTACAAAACCACAGTGAGTTAGCAACTTCTGCTACAGTTTGAAATGAGTGGGTTTTATTTGCCTTTAGCTCAAAACCAGTTTTATCAGTTTCCTTCCAACCGGTGTCAGACTAAGACAGACGATTTTACAACAGAAGGGGATTTCTTGATAGTATCACAGCAGGATGATGAGAAGAATCCTTTTCTGATTAAACTGGGGTGGAGGACTGCACTGACTCTTGTCTTAAAAGGTACCGTTCTCAGCCTGCCCCTTGCCATGGACTTCTTGTCTGCTGCTCTGTAACACCTGCTAAACCTGGGGAGTTTCTCAGCAGCTTATAGACGGACTCAAGATCTCTGGGGTCCAGAAGATAAATACCTAGTACGTGACCTACATGTGCGTTTCTGCTGCCTGTGGTAGATAGAAAGCAAGCAAGAATTTTTATTCTGCTAGAAGAAAAATCAGCAGAAATGATATTATCCAGCCCTTTTTACTGGGATTTTCTAACATGCTCTTTGGAGAGGACTGAATCCTGCTTTCAGTTATGCGTGGTATGCTGAAGGTATTGATTTGGGACTTTATTACAATTCCTTATGATAATTCCCTTTATTTCATGTGCTCTCTCTGCACAGAATCAAAACCAGAATGTGTTTATTTTTCTTAATTGAACTTCTTACTGTTATTTGTCTATTTTATACCTCCAACATTCAAAATGCTAGTTGTATTAATGGTAGCATACATGAAGTGTAGTGGATGAGACCTTGGTACTATTTAAACAACACAGAATGCAGCCGAGATGAGACAGATACGGAATCTGACTCCTTAATTGTCTAAAACACAGCCACGATTCCATGTTAAAATCTATCATTGTGTGACCAGTTGCTGCGTTTCACTTGAGATATGAAAATAAATATTGTATCCACAGAAATGCTAGTGCTGCTTTTGTCCAGCGGAAGTGACTTCCCTGTGTCTTTACAGTAAGATAACCCAGTTAGGCAGCAGGAATTCCCAGTAGCATCATTCGGTTTTCGTTTTCTTGTGGAATTCAATGCCATTTTCATTCAGTCTTTTTCTTTATCTGAAGGCCCTGAAGTTTCAGTCATCCCTGTTTATTCTGAAGATGCCGCTATATAAGTTGTGGTGAAACTAAATTTCCATAGAAAATGCAAATGTTGTGTATAAAATATACTTGTTTGTTTCTCTGATGAATACGCTGATGCCATGAAAGACCCACAGCAGCTTCCTGGTCAGTGGCTGCTATCATGCAGTATTTGATTTGTGCACAAATACAGTCCTTCTTGTAGAGAGCCTCTCTAACATGACATTATACTGCACTGGAATGCGATCTAATAGAATGTAATAGTTTTCTTTCCCATGATTCCTAAGATCCCAGCTCAAAATTGATGCAACAAATACTGTTCTGACCTACAGGAACCAAGTAAAAGTTTTGCCACTGACTTCGCTCAAGACAAGGTCTCATCATAAAGGAGTTTTGTAGCTGGATCTGCAGCTGTTGTGCGTACCTGTTCAGGTAGATACGTTGACACTTTGTTCACTTTAATAGCAAGCGTTGTTGGGCTACGTTTTCTAAGACCTTGGTATTTGTGGTTTTACTCTTCCAGGTAGAAAAATGTATAATCTGTTTGCAAGACGAAAAGGAGAGAGAAAATCCTGCCGCTTGCGTGTGTCTGTGCATTGCTGCATTGTCAGACTCTCCTTTTAAAATTCCTTTTTCAGTTCTTCTCAGAAGTGCTGTGGTAAAAGATTAATGGTGGTGTTCAGTAGTCGCAGTACAGAAACAGTCCTCCGTCTGTGTCTGCTCCTTATAGAAAAAGCCTATAATGGGAGCAACAGGATGACTTAATACAAAGAATTTTGAGAAAGGAAGCTAAGCTGTTCTGTGTTCTCATTGATTAGACAGAGAGGGAACTGAAGAGTAACCTTTAAGGAACTCAAATTGCACCTGAATAATTTGCATTTAGAAAGGATGTTCCTTTCATGTTCATTTGGTTTTTTGAATCCATGTTAGATTCCTGTAAATGCTGCACAGCCTTTTCATCTCTCGTACTTTCCCTAAATGAAAGACCTTTGGAATCTGGCTTGGCTATATTACATTTAGGTTTAGTCTAATAGAGGTGATGAAAGTCATTGAACTGAATGGCACAAATTCCCTTGGTCCTTTAGAAGCAGCTTTAACAACAATCTTGCTTGGATGTTCAGAGTGACAGGAATTAACATCATTCCTATACATAGGAACATGCTTCTGCTTGGAACAGCCTTCACAGATTCATGTTTCAGTAATCCTCTATGAGAGCAGAGCGCAGTGCCAAAGGAGGAAAAGCTGAATGTACTTTTCCTTCCCAGGAGAAATTAAAAAGAAGGCAGGTGCTTTGAGTGGTTAGCAAGCCTGCCTTCGTTTTGATTCTACTGACCTGCCATAAAGAAACTTAAAGCTCATGTTACTGAACAAAAATATTTTGAAAATGAGTGTCTTGAGGAGCTGAGGGGTTGGTGTGAATGTGGTCTGAGCCCATATTTTCCCCTCTAGTGTACAGTATATGTCGACAGTAAATTCTTCTTGCAGATAGTGGTCATGAGAAGTTTTGCCCTGAGGGTCAGACAGAAAACTGAACCAGAAATGTAAGAGAAATGTTGCTGTGTATGTGGGACCTCTGTACGATACCTCTGTTTCAGTCCCTCTCCGTTTCAGCATTTTGGTGTAGATCTCTCGGGTACCTTGTACAAAGTCTTTGTGGACATGGCAGTGTTCAGCGAGGTGTTTGAGGCCTGTAACGTTTTGGGATTTGTTTGTGATTTTTATGCAAAAGCAAAATCATAATCATACTGAAATCAGACATGAATCCAGTTTGGGAATTACATTTGGGAAATGCATTGTGGAAAAATACCCATAATCACTAACACGGATTAGGGGTTTCATATTCTAATGAACATACCCAGCATAAGAGACAGTAGATTTAAAGTAGCATTGCTGACTTTATTCACAGAATCACAGAATCACAGAACGTCAGGGACTGGAAGGGACCTCAAAAGCTCATCCAGTCCAATCCCCCTGCCGGAGCAGGAACACCCAGATGAGGTTACACAGGAAGGCGTCCAGGCGGGTTTTGAATGTCTGCAGAGAAGGAGACTCCACAACCTCTCTGGGCAGCCTGGGCCAGTGCTCTGTCACCCTCACTGAGAAGAAGTTTCTTCTCAAATTTCAGTGTTAATTTATTCAGACCAATAACTGCTTGCTTGTACTAAGGCAGGGTGATAGTTTGGTTCTTATCCTGAAGAACAGGAAAAAGATAATGTCTTTGTGAACTCTATACTTTGTAATAACAGTGCGATTGCTATTTTGAGCCAGAATCTGGGATTTCCTGAGTTGTTCTGAATGTGTGCTAGCCTCGGTTATTGCTCTCCTGGTCCCCAGATGGATTTTTTTCCTTCCACTGCAGTATTCCTTGCCAAAAGGGTTACTCTTACCCTTTGCCACGTGAAGGTAGGAGGGCTAGAATTTGGAATGACAGTGAAGTGAAATCTTCTATAAAAGAGAAATCTTTTTTTATTTTTTTTACCCAAAAAACGTATGTAGGCTTTGCTTTCAAATTGTTGAATCCTGTGCCAAGGCCTCAGTGCTGGGTCCAGTCCTGTTCAA
>NW_010202173.1:0-24035 GCF_000695765.1 Mesitornis unicolor
TTCCAACTCCTAAGATTCTGTGATTATGTGAAACTCTCTGTTCTTGATATTTTTATGTTCCACTTTTAAGGCTGTTTGGTTTTATTCCACGTGTTCTTCAGTTTGCCCATCCCATTTGTCTCTGGGCAGAAAGCAAGCCAGGCTCAGCACAGCTGAGGGAATGCAATGACACAGGAGTAAGCAGAAATGCTACCTGCCAGTAGCAGAACCACAGCGTGTCTAAAGGAGTGCTCTGGGGCAAAGCTAGCGTGTGGGCTCCCATGCCCACTGCTAGCCCAGAGTTGGTGAACACACTGATAAACATGACCTACTAGGGAAAAGACAGCCTATATTCTATAAGGGGTAAATTACGTGCCTTACATACAGTGTCCTGTGAAGGACACTTCTGAGGGAAAAGTGGATAGGTGTCATCAGTGATTAGAGGACACTTGGAGCAATGAAATGCTTTCAGTGAGATCACTCAAAAATAAACAAACCCACCCCCAAACTTTTTCGGTAGGAGTGACCACATAAACCCATATATAGACCAGCTGTGAACACACAGTACACTTTTGTTCAGGGACAGCTGTTGTAAAGGTGGGACAAACAGCATACGGAAACCCTAGACCTCCTCTGCATTCCTGCCTCTGCATCCCTGCCACCGCAAAGCCAAGCCTCTCTGTCTGCTCCACGCCCATGATTCTCAGGCTCCTCTCAGCTTTTCAGCCTTGCAGCCCTCGTGCTCACTCTGGCTATGCCTTTTCATGCTGCCTGGTGTCTTGCTGTCCAGATGCCACCTCCAACCCCTCTGGATGAGAATTAGGGAGATGCTTACCCTGCTTAAATATTAGCCTCAAAAGACAACAGTCTTTTGGGGATTTTCTGAGTCTGAAATAAGCTGCTTCTTGCTCTGCTTCAGTTAAGCTACTAAGCATTAAAATCTTTGAAAGATGTCAGAATCTGAGTATATATTATAGTTCAGTACAGACATCACACTTTATATGCAGCATTTACTGTCTTCCAGCTTCAGCAGCTAACATACAAACTACAAACAGATATAAAATTCAGCTCTTTCATGGGGCAGAAAAATGCATTTTTTTCACTGTAAACTACATGTAAGCATAAGCTGGAAACAACCCAGGCAGCAAATAGAGTTCTCTTTCCTTTTAAACATGCAAAACATACGCTGATACAGTAACCAATGTATAAGGGTACAAATTGCATATTTACTACTGCTGTTTCTTGTACAAACTTAAGAATGAATGTTAAATAGACGCTTGCACCAACTTGTAGGCCCGAAACCTGTCAGCTTTCCTTATAATCATCTTAAACATTTAAAAACATTCCTAAGGTTTTCAGAAGGACTAAAGCATTAGTAGTTACAGCATAAACTGAAGATGGAATTTACTGCTATCATTTTACATCTAATGTTTGCACAAGACTAATCGATTAAGACATTCCCAGCTGGTTTTAACATTTAACAGGATCTACAGAATGGCAGTCAGAATTTTTAATACTCATAGAGTCACAGAAGAGTGGCATCAATAAGACAAATGGTGTGAGTAAGTGGCATTAGAATGCACTGGCAACGCACCCAAAAAGTTATTTTTAAAGTCTGCGACAAGAAATATTCCAATTAGGCTACGTAAATTATCAGAATGTAACCATCATTACTGAAAAGAGAATTTCCCTTGTTACCATAAAAAGAATTCATCATACAGACTGGACAAATATATACTCTTTGGACTTATTATTGAAATAAATGTAACAAGTTATAATTAAATGGGTCTTAAATTGCAATAATTACCTAGAAACACTGAACAGATGAGCACAGGTGAACAGTACACACATCAAAGCACGCAGCGAAGAAAATGAGAATAAATGCTTGCTCTCTCTTTTAAATGCTGCGTCTTCAAGTAAGCAACCTGATGTCAGCTCAGCCAACCAACATAGTTGATGTAATTAAACAACAATAGAGGTTTATTGTATAACCAAATGGAAAGCTGTAGACAGGTCTAAACAGCACTAAAAGAAGATTTAATTAAGTTTGCAGAAGATCTAATTATGCAATGCTGGAACCAAAGTGTATGAACTGGATCTATTCTGCTCTGACACTTCTTTCCAGTTTTTATTCTAGAGTTTCAAAGATTATTTTAAAAATTATAAAGGAGGAAAAGAGGAGCAGTTGTTCTGAAATACTTAATTTTTCATACCAAAAATCAGCACACAAAGCTAAAAGTACTCTGCAACAGAATAAATAGCAGCTGCACCAGGGACAAGCTTTTATATTTAACCTCTCAACAAGCAGAATATTAATTGTTTTTCAAAACAAGAAAGTGTGAAAATCTAAGCAAATCTCATAGTTAAATCCCATTTCCTAATGCATTTCAGGTTGACAAACACATCCCTAAGGTCACTGACATCAGCGTAGTCCAGCTGACAGCGCCCTGCAGCCCTCCTGCAGCTCACCCAGTGATTAGTCAGTTCTCTTGTCCCTTTTCCCTGCTCCGCTGCTGGCTGTTGAGGGGACTGTCATCTCCTCACTGCTGGTGGGCAGGTGGTCTCCCTACATACCTCTCCTTCCACCCTGTGCCATGTTGTCTCCAGCTACCCAAGCAGCTAGGGAGCAGAAGCATCTTGTGAGTGGTTTGCTTACATGAACTCCCTCTTTGCAATGCTTCTCACCCCTCTGCAGGGCTCCCTTGAGCCTTGCAATAGCCCCATTCTGAAAAGCTGCATGTGCTTTATTTAGACTTGAACCATTAGCTCAGCAGGCTGCTTCTTGGAACAAAAACCTCCTTTTCCAACAGCAAAAGTTTAAGTCAAGATATATTACAATGGTGGCCTTTTCCCTCAGAAAGGTTCACTGTGCTCCAAGCTGTGCACACAGTAAGCATCACACACAGAATCACAGAACGTTAGGGATTGGAAGGGACCTCAAAAGATCATCTAGTCCAATCCCCCTGCCGGAGCAGGAACACCTAGATGAGGATGCACAGGAAGGCGTCCAGGCGGGTTTTGAATGTCTCCAGAGAAGGAGACTCCACAGCCTCTCTGGGCAGCCTGTTCCAGTGCTCTGTCACCCTCACTGAGAAGAAGTTTCTTCTCAAATTTAAGTGGAACCTCCTGTGTTCCAACTTGTGCCCATTACCTCTTGTCCTATCATTGTTTGTCACCGAGAAGAGCCTGGCTCCATCCTCGTGACACTCACCCTTTAAATATTTATAAACATGAATGAGGTCTCCCCTCAGTCTCCTCTTCTGCAAACTAAAGAGACCCAGCTCCCTCAGCCACTCCTCATAAGGGAGATGCTCCACTCCCTTGATCATCCTAGTAGCCATATGCTGGACTCGCTCCAGCAGTTCCCTGTCCTTCTTGAACTGAGGGGCCCAGAACTGGACACAATATTCCAGATGCGGTCTCACCAGGGCAGAGTAGAGTCAATCAAGGTAAAAAAACCCAAAAGCCCAAAACCAAAAAAACACAAGGAAAGAAATATAGAAAGGAAAAAGGCATTTGACTGAGATCAGAATGGGCAAAAGGGCCAAATTGCTTGTGTAGCCACAGAGACTTGCTGAACCACATGGCTCCAGGGAGATCATCCAGCAGCACCAAAGCATGAGAGATGTGTTGCAGAGTACTACCTACCCTGCTCACCATGCTGCCTCGGAGGCACTGGCAGGCTTCCACCCTCCTCTGATAGCCATGCTCCTCTTGCACTAGCTGCCGACATGCCTTAGCCATATTTTTATTAGCCATGATTTAAAAGTATGGTGATAAATGTTTTTAATAAATACACAAGTGACATTTTAAGGCAGTCAGTGAAATAAATTGGTGTTAAGGTACATTTCTCATTATCTAGTTTTTTCCAGAATACTTAAATTAGTTTCACCACAGGTTTTTTTCCAATCACTCTTTGGTAGTTGCCTCTGCGCTTGATCAGTGATTTCTTTTTGCTCCTTCAGCTGTTGTCTATACAATGACATGCTTAGAGACATCTGAGAAATTCAAGTGTCTCATTCTCCTCACTCATGTCTATCTCAATTCAATTCTCTTTCAGTTCTCTTTTCCTCTCAGACAATTCCTTGTTAGTATAAATCACCTGTCACTTATCTTGATAGATTTAGTTGGATCTAAACTGAGAAAGCTGAGATAATTCTCAGCTCTCAGCATAGCATTCTTTATTTTACCATTCTGACATTCCGCATAGCAATACTATGGTTTCCAAACTTCATTTTACTATCATAGATTGTGAAAGTATAGTTCTGTTAAAAAAGTGGTCTAAGGGAGATTTAAGCCCACTCAATAGATATTCTGAAGTACCTTTTTAGCCATGATTTTCACTGCCTGCCAAAGAAATATGTTTTCAAGTACCACTATTATAGGGGGACATTCTATATGCTGAAAAAATGTGTGTGCATGGAGTGTCATAATATCGTTCTCCTTTACTGATTAAAATAAACAGGATACAACTACAGTAAAACTTTAGAATTTGGAGTTTATCCTGACAAATAGACAGTATTCAGCCTACAGTATTTTCAAGGTAGGGCCTAGGGTGGTGAGCCTGGACCCACTGCACAGTGAGGCCAGGATGAACTGTTCACCCATTTCAGCCTTCAAGTCTGCATAGAGCTGCTTGTAAATGTAAAATAAAGCACACGAACACATGTGTACAGAGCAGCACTTTACAATGTCTTTCTTGTGGCTTGTTTTTGTGTGTGTTTTTTCTTTCCCTTGCCCTGTTTGAAGTCTTTGTAATGTAGGTGATTTTGGACTCCATCCATGTGCCACCTCCCTCCCACCTGGCAATGCTGCACAACGCAGAGTGCCCTGTGGTCACTCTCATCTTGATGCTCTCTTACTCTGAGGCATCTCCCAGCCTGGCCTCCAGTCTTCTGTCATTCTGATAGAGGGATGACTTCAGTTCAGCCAACAACTCTATTAAGCAGAGTCACTAAATACCACATAAAGGAGCAAGTGACCACTAACAGCTGTAGGAAATTCCCCGGTGATTTCAAAAGAGCTTTGTCTTATGCCAAGAGTACTTTTGTCTTCACAGGAGAGAAAAAAATTAGGACAACCTACAGATATTTGATAATCAGAATACCAATAGCTCACTGTTAATAGTTCACTAATATCAACAAGTTGACACTATGGAACAAATGAATGAAACAAGATAACTATGGGCAGCACAGTAACTATTCCATGTAGCAATAAAAAAAAAGGAACCTTTTTCTAAATACTGGTACAAAAAAGCTAAAGTTGAAAAAATTTCACTTTCCGCAAAAAACATTATAAATAAATTATGGCTCATTATAACATGATTTGGGTAGACATCAATTCATTAGGCCTTCAGGGATTTGGGTAGAATCCTTTCGGATGAATGCAATCAGACCTTTGGTTATCACACATTCCTAAAATCATGCCACGGTTGTTGGTTCAATTATACTTTTAAAAATACTCCTCAAATATAAAATGATAAAAGCTTCTTTAGCAATGTATTTACAATCATGGTAATATGTTATGAATTGAATTCCAGTGCATTCACACTGAAGGTACCCATTTTCACCCTCATTTAATACACTATCCCCAGGAGGATTCATTTTGACAAAGAAAGTACATGCGCTCTCATAATAGCTTCAAAAATTATGATACTCTGAAAGCAATATTCTTAATTGTGAAAAAGTTCATAATTTTGGAAACAGGGACTTAACTGTGTTTGTAATTCCTAAAATTCATTGGCTTCTACCCTGTCTCCAAGCAACTAAGGAATAGCAATGTCCTTCTGCTAGGGCTGTCAGCACCTTCACCATATGGAGATTATCTTCAGCTCAATAACATGATGAACTCAAAGCCCATTAAAAGCACTGCTGAAAGAACACAGGAAATCCTGAGCTTAAGAAAAGCTAGAATGGAATGGATGTAATTTAATTTTATTGACATCTTAGAGACAATTTCTTTTCTCCTAAATATCATGCTATCATTTATTTTAATCAGATACCACTGTATTAATATATGCATTTAGTTGTGCAGAACAGGAAAAAAAAAGGGGGAAAGAAAAATGAAAAAAAGGGGGAAAGAGAAAAGGAAAAAAGGGGGAAAGAACACCAAGCCTCTATTTCTGAGTGTAGGAGACAAGCATCAATTGACTGCAAAACAGTGTGTGTTGACAGTGCAATTAAGTTTCAATTATATAATATTAATTTTGCATGTCTATGACATCTGGAGTGTACCAGATACTGACTCAATGAGTACGTGCACAGAGCTGAACTTCACTGCACTAGTTTTGAAGCTGGCTTTCTAGACTAACAAGAAGCATGGCCATGCTCCTCTGTAAAAGCATTCGGGAAATCTCACTAATCAAAGTCAGGCTTGGGAGACTTAGAGAAACTTTAGCAAGAGTTCTTCATCCACTTTTCACCTTTCACAGCCTTTTTATACAGAATGGCTCTAAATAAAAATACTGAACAAGATTGTATCCTTTCACTTGCTAAAAGTTCCCATTAAATTGTTTTAATATTATCTGAGAATAATCAATAATCTGAGACTTATCAGAGTAAAAAGGAAGTTTATGATCTCACTGCACTTCTAATTTTGCAAGACACAGACATTTAGCAGCAGCACGGTCATTTACTGGAACAGAAACTTGATGGACAAGTCAACTGATTTCACACCAGGAAAGAAGATACCAACATAAAGCAATCTTTTAACTTGAAGAATATGCTTGTCCTGATATTAAGAAGAACTGGGGCAGGAAGAAAAAGAAGGAGAGCAGGAATATGATGATAAGAGAAAATAGCTGTATGTGAGAGCAGTATTTTAAATAGACAAAGACAAATGTATGTATATAATCAGCTTAATTTAATGTCAACCCAAGAATATACTTGTTCATTTTGAACTTTTAAGGTTCAAGTTCTTTAGCATTTCTGAGTTCAGAAGGTAACTGCTCATCAAAGAAAGAAAAAATTACTATACATTCACCAGCTTTCAGCTTCAAGTAAGAAAAAAAAAAGGATGAAATCTTATAAACAAAATGCTACATTATTTATGTAGTACAAAGGATCTATGTAATTAAGTTATATTTTGCAATATGTGTAATTATTTATGAGTTTCCAAGATTTGGCACCACAATCAGGTAGCTACCATATGTACTGAACTTTGTAAAACATGTGACCAAACCATTTACTTATGAGAAAACACCAGCTTACATCAATATAAAAACTTTTGTGAGCTAAGGTTACAAATGTAACAGGTAGAGGTATTTGGGTCTGCATGCCTTGGCAATGAATCATCACCTCCTCTCCATATCAAAAGGAGCAATATTTAAGACAATAATGGGATGGGTCCTTGAAAAAACCCCAAAATTTTATGCTGAAATACTGAAAAAATTGTCTCATTGGAGAATAATTGATATAATCTAGTTTGAGTCAACAAATTTCAGCATCCAAATTAGGATTTTTTAGAGTCAACACAGAGGTTCCTGTAGAAGCCAAATCAGAGCAGCTCCTAGTCACGACCCTCTCCGCTACTGAGCACAGAGTGGATAACATCAGCTGGTCATAAAAGCACTCTCCCTTCTCTCTTCAAATAACAGACTAAGAACATCCACTGACTCAGTCTAGATTTTCTGCAAGCTCTGCAAGTCCACAAATGGTTGACCATCTAATCTGTGACTTTGCAAAGTTTGCTTTCACTCTCCCTCCTAAGTGAATTAAAAAAACTCAAACCAAATAATCTCACAAATGGATTACAAACCTATATACATTCTATACATCACAAAAACGGTACTTTTGGCTCTACCTGTTCTTACATGGTAGCAGTTATATAAACTACAAAGGCACTTGTACCATTTATTCTATGAAATGTTCTTCAAGCAAGTCACTTTCTATTCAGAATACCTGCATCTTATAATGGAATTTTATTGCTAGGAGATTGAGAAAATAGAAAGTTTCAGGACATCCCCGTTGAAAACCTACTGATAACTTTTGTAAAAGGCATATCCATCTCAATCTGTGTTAAACAAGAAACAGCCCTTCTGAATACAGTCAGTAGTTAATGAAGGGTAGCACTCAAAGACTGTTCTTATGACGGTCTTAATTCTCTCAGGGTTACATTCTTACTTTTCCATAATCCTGGTATTCATAGTATCTGAATTCAGAAGTTCTGCTGTGGCTGAACTGGCAAGATGCTGATCATTTTGGCCTTGACCCAAGGAAAGAACAGAAGCATTTTAGAAGACTCACTGGCATCTCTGAGGAGTTACATGTAATAGTAAGAAGTTAGTGACATATGCTTACTATTAAGCATATGAATTTAGCTGATTTGCTAGGTTAAGATACTATAGCACTTCAGGAGAAAGTATACTAATTCTGCACCATTTTACAGATGGGAAAACCATGCAGCAGGTCAATGAAAAATTCTGGATCAGGAGAGTCTCATGTTCCAGCCAAGTTCCCATCCTACTTGACTCAGACTGTATCTTTCTCTTACTCTTTATGCAGCAAAAATCTCGCAGGCTTTTTTTTTCCTTCCAATTAGAACTGTATTAACTGCTTTTTACAGTGATTATTTCATTTTAGTCTTTTGTTTACTAACTAACAGCAATTCTCCTCTCTGCTTTCAGACCATGTAACTTGTGGGCATATTCTTGACCCTAGTATCTCAATCATATAAATCCTCTTTGTTGCAAAAGCCTTACAAAACTGTTCTTGCCCATATCTAGACATGTTTTCTCCTACTTCTACTGACACCAGTTATCTTCTCCCTGGGCTACTTTCTCAGTTATTTAAGGCACCAAACAACCAACCATTTTCCATATTGCTATAACGCATCATCTCTAGTTTCCTCTGTAACATTCCTAGTTTGACACATGCTAACTTTAAACACCTTACAAACCTATAGCAGAAGAATAAAATCTGAAGAACTGGACTACTTGGTCACCTGTGAAGCTCCTCCTCAACTGAAACCTTCTCAGCAGAAGAATATCACCCACTTGTTTCCTGCTCTGTGCAGAAATATTTTTGTTGCTGGGTAATACACAGGTTACAGGAAGCCATGTTCAATGAAATGCTAGACTGACTAAAATAAATAAACTGCTCCACTACAATGCCCTGATTTCCATTATGCTCATTACATTACATGATATCTGCTCTTTGGCTGGAACTACAACTGACTCACACAAGTATAAGTATTTTAATTTAAGATTCTTACCTTCTTGGAAATCTAGCTTGTATTTGGCTGCAGTGGTGAAAAGCAGAGAGGAAATGAAACACTGGCAGAAGCTCTTCACAGGAGCAACCAAGTCACATCCATGCAGACCCCGTAGACTCTTACCAGCTGAATGACCTCTTCATCCAGCCGGAGACAGGTGAACACACAAAATCAATCCATCCCCTGCGCAGACCGCACAGGCTCTGCACAGAGCTCTGCCCACAGGTCTACCCCAAGACAATGGGATGTTGAGCTCAGAATCACAGACACAGACCACCTGTAACAGATAAAAGTTAAACCCAGAGTAATTCTTGTATTTTTACAACTCTGTGAACTCAATAGTAAAATTTAAATGCCTGAAAACATCCCTAAAATTTTGCAAGCATACAGCCAGCCTGTGGTACATGCTGAGAAATTCTGCTAGAGAGAATAGCAGCATCTCAAAGAGACAGCAAAGATAAAACCATGTGGGGGAAGTTGCCTTTACAATGGACTTAGACCTTTAAAAGTCATGGCTGGTCCTTTTAGCCATATCTGCAGTACAGTTTTATGGTGTACATTCAGTCTGGCTGTAAAAAGAGATGTTACAGATGAAGTAAAAAAAGACTAATTCAAAATAATATTGATCAAATTGCAAGATCAGTGAACAGTGAAACAGGTATGTGCTCCTGTGGGTCTTTGTCACTTATTGACTGTAGAACTATTAGTGTGAATGTGCTTTCCTAATGGGTTAGCAGAATTGACTTCTGAATGACAATGTTTCTCTGCCAGGCTTATACAGCCCCAAAAGTGCAACGAATGGAGATTTGCTGGACTTTAAAGGACAAAGGTCATTTGGAGGCATCAGATATATACTCTCACTGCTCTACAAAGAATTCAATTTCTTTTTGCAAAGAAAATATATTTGACAGTAACTTATATTTTAATTGTGACAGTTAATTAAAAGGAAACTATAAACCTCTGACAAAAAGCAAACCCACAAATATTCCCAAGTGACCTCTGTACTTTGCTTCTGATTTCTTCTGTATCAATTACATGCACATCTCACTTTGTATCTCATCAACAGTAGCTTAATAGTGCTCTAGCAAGCAATCAGGCATACTAGCTCTCCAAGAGGCTTACCAAAGGACCTTTAAACACGGGGAAATAGAATAAAAGTTCAGTAAACAATGTGAAGAACTGAAAATGACTCAAAGTGCTTCACCAAAATGACAATGGTGCTATATTGACATGGCTTGAAAGGACCCTTTTCAGATGAGATTCCTCAGTGCACACACACCACCAGCCTGCAAAATCTTCCCACTCAGCATCTGCACCCACACACCACATGGGAACAAATGTGAGACAGGAGCTATAACTGGGACCAGAGGAATCTGTGATCGCTTGGGGGCCACTGTGGAAATCGACTCAGTGTGAGCGATGTCAGCCTGGCAGCAGACACCCCAGAAGCCACGGGGCTCATTGCTCTGAGAGACACTCACACATGCACAGTTTATACATATAAGTAATCCAGCAAACTGAATTTTGCAGCCCATCTTCTCCACAACCATACAGAGTTAAGTTATTAATGAAGAAAGAAAGAAATCTCAGCTCAGTGTCTGGCACAGCTGCCAGAAGTCCCATAGAATATTCAACAGTTGGCTTTTACAGAGTATTGCAAGAAGAAACCCCGAAGCCTGATGTAGTTTAAAGTCAGTATTTCACTGTCAGAGACAAGAAACTGCCCTGGTTATTGGCTCATACTGACTTCATGTCCAGTTAACAATCGTACCCAATAAATGATTTGTCACTTCTGATATTCTAGTCATTTGCAGGAATACTGCAAATTTTCATACATTTATATAGTGAGTAATTTATCAGATACACTCTTAAGTACTCAGATAATCTGGAGAGCAGTAAATGCCTAGTCATTGCTGAGAAGTACCAGAGAAAATCTGAAAAATTGGATGGGAAGAGTGTTGTTCAAATAGCTTCCATTCTGCAGCTCTGCCTTGCTGTAGAATGTTGTGTTTGCATAGTGAAGCTTCTGGGATCTATAGATTATTCTTTAAAATTTCATCTAGTAAGTGCAGCTCAGGTTAATAAACCGATAAATATTCCAAAATGAACATAACAGACTGTTATAATATCTGGCACTAAAATTTAGGAGTAAATAGGTGCAAAGAAAATAAAGACGAAGTTCTGTCCTACCAATCAGGAGGTAAAAAAATCCTCTTGACTTGTATCACAATTTCCCCTCTTAGTGCCTCAGCCAGTGAAACATGATGTAGTAGCAATGGTAATACTGTTGCCTACAAACCTCACCATAAAGCAGATGTCTCTTGAGATTAATTCAGCAGTTACCACCAGAATCTTATTCATAATTTGACTCCTGAAGCTGTTTTGTTTATTTTTAATACAGCATATTTGACAGATCACACACAGTTAAAACATAAGACAGATATAAATTAACTTTTCCATCTTTTAGCATGCAATTAAAAAAAATATATCAAGCTTTCTTTTCAGAGACTCTTGAAAGACACAAATAGTGATCAAGGGGAACCCAACACAAACAGGAAATATTTAAATATACATTGTAAACATACAGATACTTCAATTAAAAAATTAAAGATACAAGTGCTTTGTATATAAATTAAAAAATGTATTTCATATTGAGAACAGATATGAGCTATCTATATATACACAGAGACACATCTGCTTCCTTGCCAGAGTGCTGCTTAAGCCAACCTGAACAGCAAAAGTAAAACAACACTAGCACTAAGTACAAACAATTGGAAAAAAGCCTGTTATGCAGGAAATTGGGGCAATAGCTTCCTCCCATGAAAGTGGGAGGAGGATCATTAATGACAGTATAACATCAAGGACTACACTTCTAAGAAGCCCTGTTACCAGAAAATTATTTTTGGATTGATGGGTACAGACTTTATCAGATTCCTGGTAACAGAGCAGCTCAAACAGAAACAGGTTTCTTCTTCACACTTCTTTCTGTCTGTGTGGCAGACTGAGCCGTCCACGTAACTGTGCCCCAGGCAGAGGGGCAGCCAGGTATCACAGCTGCAGCCTAAAGCCAAGACACAAAGTGAGCCTGCAAACAGAAAGTTTTGTAAGTCTTTGAAATTCTTTGAAAGTCTTTTCCAGTTGCACATCTTCCCAACAACCTCCTCCTTTGACTTTTCTAGACTCCTCTATCACAATAGATTTTTCTACTTAAAAAAAAAAAAAGAAAAAAAATCACAAGCAGCAAGTTAACCTTGTTTCTACTGGCAGATGCTTGTCCTGTCTTTGAAGGCTAAATTCTTAGGCCTCTACAAGAAGGACAAGTTTGTTTTTGCAATTCTAAATCAAGGAGCCTTTCCTCCTCCTTTCAGTTCCTTTCCAACTCCCTGTTCAGACCCCTTTCCTGTCACTGAGTTAAAGAGATTAAATAGGTTAGATTCATTACAATACCTTTCCTCCTCCAGAAAGGTTCCCAACAGGCTTTGGATAATTTGGCTTCAAAGTTCCAAGTGGTCCCAACTGCCGATAAAATTAATGGGAAATGAGTGCACTGCAACTTGCAGAATTAGGTCCATTCAGTTACACTCAGGCAACATCAAGACACCATTCTCAGTGCAGAAATGAAACCATCTCCAAGATGAAATACAGAAGAGCAACATTCCTTTTCCCTTCACCTGCAGCAGGAGATCCCAAGTGGGAGGGGAAGGGGGAATGCTCGCCAGGTTTGAACATACATCTGTGGAATAGTTTCCTGCTTCCATCCCCACTCAGTTTCTCCCAGCAGCAAGGAGAAAAAAAAAAAAAAAAAAAAAGCTGTGTGTCTAAGTTCAAAAATTAGGCTGCCTTAAAACTTGAAATAACAGATACTACACGCAGAGGACAATCTCTCCAAAAGGAAAATACATCACTGTACAAACAATAAAATGCAATCCTAGCATCACAAAAATAAAATAGATAAGAAACGTGATGAATCTAAAGTTAAAAGAAAAAATATATCAATAAGTCTCAAACAAATAAAAGTAGGATTAGGTGGTTCTTTTGATAATGATTTTTGAAAGTATAGGAAAATCAAATTGAATACATTGTGAAATAGATATTCTACTAATTTAAGAGGAAATTGAAAGCAGATATTAAAGGGTTACATGATAAAGAAAATCATAGGAGACTACTACTGATAATCACTAATTATGAACATTCTAAATGCTTTATCAGGCATGAGTTATAGGTCACTCTCTAACTCTAGACCTTATTCCATGTTCTCTCTATATGTAATAGTGGCACATTTGTACGGCTGTAGGAAAGGTTTTGTCAGCACTCCCACTATAAACCTCTTAGCAGGACTTGACACTTCATAATAAAAATGTGCTTCAGAAAAAAAATTGCCATGGAAAGTCTTTTGAAACTACTCTAAGCATGTTGCAAATATAAAATCACAGAAAGGTTGAGGTTGGAAGGGACTTGTGGAGATCATCTAGTGCAACCTCCTTGCTTGGAGCAGAGCCAACAGAGTTGTGTCCAATTGAGACTTGAATAACTCTACACATGGAGAATCCAAAATCTACCCAAGCAACCTTTGATTACCCTTACAGTAAAAAAGATTGTTCTTATGTTTATATAGGTTATATTTTATTACATTATCCATTATATATTTTACACCATATTTAAGAAATTAAGTTTTAAGCTAGGAAGAATTAAGGCTATTCCTAGCTCACCGTGACCTAACTGAAAAGAATGTAACTGTAATTCTTACTGAGGTGCCTACGCATTTGATATAGGCATCTTGTACGACCTCATGCTCACTCACGTTGGACTCTTGCCATTCTTATTGCTAAATTTGACACGATCTGAAATCCAACTGAATTTCAATTTTTGAGCCAAGAGACATGCCTCTGGTGTTTGAGAAAACACTGTGTAAACTTTTAAGTGCCTAAAGGTGATAACTTCTCTCAGTAATCCAGCTGCAAGGGAAAAAATGAGCAGAGGGTGATTTCCTTTAATCCCTTTGACATAAACAATGGAATCATTTTACTGAAATTTAGAAACTAATAAAGAATGCCAGACAGTCACCACAAGAGATTTCAAGCAAGATTACAAAAGGGTAAAATTATAATAAAATAAAACCAGTAACGTATAAATTATTCTTAGCATTTAAGGAACTTGTACTGGAAGGGAAAATACATCTGTTCATATAAAATACCTTAATACCACTTCAGCTTTTTGAAAAATAAAAAAAACTGGTCAACACCAGTTGGGATAATCTTCCCATTCTGGTAATTCTTGTACTGTCTGCTCATGCAATATTTTTTTCAAAGGCTGAATGAAAACTCTGTGCTCACAAACTATCAGCTGCATAAATAGGAGGTTAAAGTGAGACAGGGGCTGCAGAAGAGAGTGGGAGAAGGACCAGCCCGTATCCAGGTTGGGAACCACACAGACTGCTAGCATGACTGCACTCCCCCGAGTTCGTTAGCTCTACCCCTCCCCAGAGGCCCTGTCCAGCTGCAGGGCTGTGTGAATGCCATTGCAGAGCTGCACTGGTAGGGCCATGGCAGATGCCTGTGCAGCACGCGCATGTGTGGTTTTCTACCAATCCACCATGTGAATGTGTCCTAAGGGTCTCAAGGCAAAGTGGTGAGAAAATCAAAGTATCACATGTTTTCCCAAGATAATAAATCAGTGGCAGGGATGCATAAGAAACATTCTCATATTTTCTTGCTGGAGCTTTGATTCATGCACTGCCCTCAGCCTTTTTTCTTCTATTTATCTGCAGCCTCTCACAAGAGCACAAATAGAGCAGAGGGAAGCATGCCCTGTTACAAGGATTACTGAGGAAACCTTTTTTTCTTTTAGAGTTTAAGTACATTATCTGAAAATGTACAAGTGATAGTGAACTCATTAATCTAATCTCCATGTTGCTTTAACACAATTTTACTATCTTTTGATCCTTTTCTCAGACTGTATCAGCAAAGTTCTCAACTTGTTTTTTGTCAGTCCACTGTAGAACAGTTATTGCTAGTGATAACTTTTTAAATCTTACAGGCAATTGTAGGATTAGCCACACATTACTTTTTACCTGCTTGTTCTATCCCTTCAATCTCCTTTCCAAGTCTACTGTTATCTCAAGCAGAAGCTTACAAATATTTTGTACAGTTTTGCCTTTATGTGTGGGAAGACTGACTTCTCTTGGTCCCTCTAGTTTTCACTTGCCAATGCTCAGTCATTGATCATCACTGAATTTTTGAGATTTTTTAATGATAGGGATATTCATATTTCCTCTTTTATTATTTTTTTCTTTTTTTGTTTGTTTTGGTAACATCTGTATGTCACCTTTCTACTGTGACAGTGATTATGTACTTAGAAGACAGATAACAAGTTAACTCTGACAAAGAGTAGATGTGCTCCTGTGTATTTGAACTAAAGATCTACTCAGGACCCTTTTGATTTTTATTTTTTTTATGGCATTCCTTAATTCTCTTATTACTCTTACATCCCTTGGAGGCCACAAAGACAATACAAAAGCTTACATATGACATGATTAATCATACTGGTATCCTGGGCTGATATAACCTCTGCAATCTATACTCTCAACAAGTACCTTGGAAAAAATAGATGCCAGCTTTATTGATTTTGTACAGGACTTAAGACACTGGCAAAGAATCAGGTGTGAAACTGCTCTTTGTTCTTCCAGTCAATTCTCTCACCCACAGAAGAGACAGAGCCTTCCTGCTCAACACAAACAGTGACAGGTTTGCATCCTGTGTCTGCAAATCCAGTGCTGCCACCGAGCACTTAATACAGACTTACTTGAGTGCTTTGTTAAAAGACTGATTCCACTCACATACACACGGGAAGAAAGAAAATCCATATTGAGAGAAGGCTCTAATTAACAGATCTCTCTTCAGCACAGATGAGTACCCAGAGATGAAAAGGCTCAGATTACTTACTTCATGCTGATGAAGTGCAAAAATGAAACCCTGATCAGCTTTGGAAAGGCATCCTGTTGTATTTAGGTAAACCATTAACAAATGTACATTTCATAACTGACAGCAAAATTATGACTTAAGTTTTGGTACTTTGATCAGACATCCCTATGGTCCTTCACAGGATCAATATTATCTCTCTTTTTCTTTTATTTTTCTTTTTTTTCTTTTTCTAAATTATCCAGGCTGGTAAGGATGATATGTGCTCTTTAACATCCTTAGTATTGTATCAAAACCAATATCTTTCATGTCCTTCTGCCACAAAGTCAGTGTTGAAAGCACTGGGATATTTGCCACTCTCCATCTCATTTCCCCAAAACTGATCATTAGTCTCCAAAAAGAGAGAACACTTCTCATTTTAGAATCAGATACAGATTTCTTACCAATCCACATGCTGAACTCAACTTGACCTCTCTACTTTGCTTCCCACATTTCAGTCTCATCAGCCCACTCAACCCAACAATTGCAAATACGCATACAAAGACCCAGCAAGGAAACAACAGAGAATGCTTCAATTTAAGGAGACTGGACTGTAAATATCTCTCCCACCTCTGATGTCCTCAGTCTGGTGGAGTACAGCACACTGCTAAGGTATGCATGACAGGAAACTCAATTTCTAAAGCATTTAACTTTGTTACACATTCTTATTTTAAACAATATTTACCAACTTTTTTTTTTGTTAGGTGTGGAGGGATTGAAAACTCCCTCGGCTGGTCTCAGTCTGAAGTATCTGAATGCCATGATCATGATGGACTTAACCTCTTTGTCATTCAGGCTTTGGGGACAACAGAAAATTTCTAGGTTTTTTGGATTATTAACAGAGATTTGAGAGATTTGCTAGATCTTAAATATTAACTTACCATGTTTCACACTTGTACTTTGTTAGAGCTTTAAGAAATTTAATGATTGTTTTAATCTGTTTGCTTAGAATTAAGCTAAAGTGTTCTCTTTATAACTAACGTTCAGAATGACCTCCTTTCCAAACCATGCTTGGCTTTTTCCATTGTCGGTGTAAAATAGCCTGCCTTGTGCAGGCAGTTGAATTTGTTCTAGATTTTTGTCAAGCATATGCAACAAATTCACTTTGAGAACCTTAAATGATTCCTACAAAAAGATTTCTTCCCTGTGTCCCTTACATAAATCTGATAAAGGAAAACATATCTGTAATGTTGACTATGTTGACAAAAGCTTTCAGGAAGGTGAAGCAGGTGTTCCAAGGATGGGGCGGTTTTGCTGCAACGTAACTCTGCATATGCACACACCACTTGGGGACAAGCCTTTTCTCTGCAATGCCCAGTTGCCCAGACACTCACAGACTTGGTCAGAAAAGAGCTGAACATAACCCCAGAGGCTGGGGGCACAAACTCAGACTCCCCTCACGCCAGACCTCTTCTCTAGAAGACTCCTAGAAAGTTTAATGTAACAGCAGTAGCTTTTTTTTGATTCCTTACTGTCACATCAACATGTCTTGATGAGAAAATCTGCTCGCAGTTAGGTTACCTTTGCTTTTTGTTCCACACCCTCCTCTCTAGGTCTTCCTCTGGTTTATGTACTTTTGAAGCAAACATCCGAGTCCCTACTACCTGCAGTCTTGTGCGTTGAGATGCAGCCTCAGACACCACAAAACTGATTCCTTCGGTATGAAACAAAACGGGAAGACTGCCACTAACGTACTTCTACCACTAATCAATAAGTGATCTGTAGGACCAGACAGAGCTTTTATGAACTGTATATAACATGGTCAATGGGACCTCAGCACTTAACTACTCCGCTTTACAGCTCTGCTCTCACTGTACAACACTGCCAGAAGTGAGGGCAATGACTTGCAAAGTCCCCTCAGTGCTCTACTCCCTTGAGCAGTCTCAGCCCCACCTTTGCAAAGACCTCAGCCCACTGCTTTATCACTACACAGAATGCTGACCACTTATTTCAATTTCATTTTAGTTCAAATACTTAATTTTTTTGTGTGGTGGTTTTACTTTTAAATCAAATATGTTTCATTTAAATGGTATTTTAGAAGAGAGATATGATTTATTTTGAAGATCACAGAATCACAGAATGTTAGGAGTTGGAAGGGACCTCGAAAGCTCATCCAGTCCAACCCCTGCCAGAGCAGGATCACCTAAACTAGGTTGCAGAGGAACGCATCCAGGCGGGTTTTGAATGTCTCCAGAGAAGGAGACTCCACAACCCTTCTGGACAGCCTGGTCCAGTGCTCTGTCACCCTCACAGTAAAAAAGTTTTTCCTCATGTTCAGGTTGAACCTCCTATGCTCCAGCTTGCACCCATTGCCCCTTGTCCTGTCATTGGACATCACAGAGCAGAGCCTGGCTCCTTCCTCCTGCTCTTCACTGTCTGTTCTTCTGGTGCTTTGGGCTTCTGTTTCTGCAGTGTCTCACCTGGTTCCAGTGTCCCTGCAGATCTCTTCCACACCAGAAGCATAGAGATAGCAAAGCCCACATCAAACTGCCCCATGGCTGAGCTGATCCTTTCAGCCTGGAGCTGGACATTTGACAGAAATATTAAGTCCTAACAGTTAATAGCTCAATGAGAGTAAGTCCAAAAGGGGCAAATCCAGCCCTCTCAGTCCTTACAGTGACTCTGAACCGTATGACAACTGGTGCTAATGCTTAACAAATGTCTTCCAAACAGCATGGAAAGAATATACTTTCACTGATCTGCAGTTCTGATGGATTTGTGGAATGAAAGTCACTGCATAGTTGCATTCCTGAGACAAGTTTTATACCTCATTAATGCAGTACATAAGCTGTACAATTATACATCCATATGTCACTGCCAAATTTATACACTTTTACATACTGTTAGATTAAGATGGTTTCATTTCATTGCTCTGCAAATGGACTTTTAAAAGTGTATTTCACTCAAATTTTTGTGTAGTACTAACAGGCAAAGCACAAGAAAGACATGGGTTTCCTTGTGTAAGTGCAGCATCTACAATATGACCTGAAATAAAAACATGGCAACAAACACTGAATTTTTACACTCTTCCAGTACAGTGAGATTTTCAAAGTGTACGTGGCAGCCCAGCATCAAGAGGCACCATTTTAGAACCAATTCCACTGGATTATGCTATCTTGTGCCACAATGTCTCTTGATCTGACCCAGTTCAAGTCTGATGGGGTTTTGTTTACACTGGAAGACATCTGATCCAAAGCTGCAGGAGGATTACAGCACTATCTAATTAGAATAACTTTTCAATTTATAGTGAATAATGAATACACACTATCAGAAACTGCTGCCTAGTGGCCTGGGCAAAGAACCTGCAGATTTGGGTTCTGCCCATTTAAAGAAAAAGACAAAAAACCAAAAAAACCCCAAAAAGACAGACTTTAGCTGATATTACATATCTAGGTCTTCATCACGCAGCCTGCTTTTGCACTATTGGCTGCCATTTCTATCCTTCCTCAAAGAGACCAAACTGTCACATACACTTTTTCTCATATTGAGAGACTAGACTATCAGCTACAGAAAGGCAGAACACTCACTTCATGTTTGAGAGCCAGTTCGTGCAAGACAACCGCATTCATAATGCAGGACCATGGTGCTACAGTAAGCAAATGAAAATTACTGTCTCCATTCAGTTATTGGTGTGCTGTATGAACTTAAGCACAGCACTTCACATCTTGTTTTTTGGTGCTAGAAAAATTGCTGACGTGATCTGCTAGAGGTCTGACTACTTGTAGGGTCCATCTTCCCAACAGTGGCCAAGTAACAGAGGTTGCTGGTGCTCCTGGTGCTCTCACTGCTCTTAGTTCCATTTTAACCACATTCAGGCAAATCCTGAGGTACAGTCCTTCACCTTTACCAGATCAAGAGATAGAGGTACAAATTGCAAAGGCAACATTGCCTTCCTCCTGTCACTTTTCCCCAGCAGGGCAATCTTGGAAGGGGCTTAAGTGGGCCCCTAAAATTCATCCATTTGCAAGGTTTGTATAGTTCCAGCCATAGGTTTGGGTGTAGAACAGTTTCAGGAAACCATGCAGGATCACACAATCCCATAACAATAAATAAAGCTGTTTATGTACATGCAGGGTACAAGGGAAAAGAGCCGAGGATAGGAATCATACAGCGTAATTAAAGGGGAAGAGGGTAGGGAAGTCATAAGTAGTAGTCAAGCAAGCTTAAAGGAGTCATGAAGAATATCCTGGATGGAATCCTTCCAACAGGTGACTGCAGAATGCCTCTGCAATTGTTCTCTTTTGTTTTAAAAACAGAGATGCATTTATTGCATGCAGCTTGTTCTTACAGCAAAGACAGATGGAAAGCACATAGGGCTGTTACTTAATACAACTGCTTACACATGAAGCTGCATTATATGAGAAAAGCTGCATGAAAAGGATCAAAATGATGAAATGCATCTAGCTTAGCACACAGCAGTAAACACAAGCAAATATATTATGGTAGTTCAATTACTGATAGGATACTAAAGTCTATTCAGGACTTAATATTTAATTATCTTTAGACTACATCAGTTGTTAAGCTGTCAGCAGCATATGTAGAAGGTACATAGGTGGACATCTGCTACAGACTAAAAATGCCATACACCAGCAGAACTCTCTGCCACAGATACACAGAAAGAAATTCAGGAGACGGTGTTACAGCCATTTACATCTTCCATGTAAAACATAGTTACAACAGAGATATGAAGCTTGGATCACACTGCTGCTGGCAGGAGGCAGAAGGACAAACTGCACTGAGCGGGAGCTCACTGGAAGCGAGCAGTGAATCCCCGGGTAAGTGAGATGAAAGAGCACTGCTTAAACTGTCTGCATTGAACCACACAGAAATCCAGCTGAAAATAAGCTTACATATCTCTCTTGCATACAAAACACTGTTTTAAATGATTGCAGAGTCAAGTCCAGTTAAGCTTAATTCTGCATCTTTGTACAGATGCATCACGACACTGTGCATGCATAATTATATGAATGCATTCTTTCTTTCTACCCCAGGAACATCTTTCACAGACAGCAGTCCTAAGTACTCCTCTGATCTCAGTTGCTGCTACCCCAAGCACCCACTGCCCACACCAGTCCTTACTGAGCTTGCTTGATTAAACTCATATGTATTCCCTTGCCTACAGTCAACCTCCAGCAATTCCATATCACTCCTCACCTCATTACTCCTTATTTCAGCTCCCAGAGTCCTGCTGTGTTGAGTCTTTGGGGGCTATCCTATCCCAGTGCCACAGCAGAAGCACTGGCAAAGTGGAGCAGGCATTGGCCCACTCAAAGTCAGGACTCCGTA
Organism: Mesitornis unicolor; assembly: GCF_000695765.1. NCBI lineage: Eukaryota > Metazoa > Chordata > Aves > Mesitornithiformes > Mesitornithidae > Mesitornis > Mesitornis unicolor. Next base: position 21,432 of record NW_010202173.1, read on the forward strand.
CCAGTACCACAAAGCAGCTACTGCTCTGAGCATATGCCCAAGCTAGGGCAGGTCCAGGTAAAGCCTCTAACAAAGCACATGCAAATAAAATCAAAGTCAGTAACATGAGTAAATTTAGCTGGAATATGAGGAGAACAAAAAAAAGACTCACCTCCAGCAATAGAGCAACCCTCCAGACAAAGTGTCTGGTCTGAAATATGAAAGCATGAGAGCTTCTTAGCCAACAATTAAGAATGCAGTCTCCTTCCAAGAAAAAGCTCAATTATTTCTGCTGACAGTCTCAAATTCATCCCACAGCAGCAGCCAAGCATACTTCAGCTTGACAAAGCTCAACTCAGCAGAAACAAATTTTACAAAGTGGATGTACAAGGTAACCTTAACTCTAGGAAGTACAACCAGCTATGCCTACTTGATACCTCCAAGGCTTGCATTTCTTCTGCACTGAACAATGACAGGAGAGCACAGCATAGCTAAGTGCATTGCTTTTTAATGATCTTTTAGAAGTTAAAGAGGACAATTAATTTCTTCCTATCTGAGCCATATGTCTAAAATGGTGAGGAATGTGAACATCTGCAGTGGATTGAAAACACCTTCTTGCACTCCATAGCATTTGCAGCATTCTTCACACTCTTCTAATAGGCACCAATAGTGATACTGCACCTTTACTGCTCCTTTGCATTTGTGGGACTGATCAATTAGCAGCAATTTCAGAAGCAGTGATATTGTGTTTCAAGTGGATTCCCTCATGATACTAGAAAGCTGAAAATGTAGGTTTTGTGTTTGCACATTGTACACAGTTTGAGTATGGAATAGTCCAAATCTGGTGTGACCAGCAATCCTTTTGGCATTGCAAGTCAGTGTATTTTAACAATCTTCTAGGTTGCTAAGTGCACTGGGGAGATTTATAACAACTGATAATGGAAAAGGTGACTTCGTAATTTTCTGGAGAAGCTGAAACTTTTTGTTCCTTCTTGACAGGTCTCCAGAGCCATTAGGATTTTGTACTGTAAATGAACCTTAAAGTTTTGTTTAAACTAAAACTGGATTTGCCTAAGTATTTTTTTAAAAATACAAGTAATTTATTTGTATTTCTGTCCTACAAAGTCATACAGCAGGGATTTAGGATTGTTGGGGTTTCTTTATTTGCTTGCATTTTTTAGTGTGTGGGTTCGGTTTTTTTTAAGCTAATAGCTTCTTCTGTGTATTTTTTTTCTTCTTGCTCTAACCTTCCAGTGTGGGTTAAAGAAGCAAATGTTAAAATGCAAAGTCAAACACAAGTTATTTTCACAAGCACTAATGTAAAAAATTGTCTATTTTCCCATTTTCCAGACTAATATTTACTATCTTGACAGCCTTACTGCTGAGCAGATTGCTGCATATTTCAGCATTATCTTTTAAAAACTTGACAGATCCACCTATTTTTCCTGTGATTATTTTATCCCAAGTTGGAAGCCTAATAGTTCCTTTTCGACACATTGAATCACAGGATTTGTAGCACAGCACAGAGTGCTATGATTTATTGTTAATATTTTGATGATGCTTTACAGAGCATATTTGGATTTCCAGCAGTGTTGCTTTGTTTGGTCTGATCTGCTCAGAAATACAGCCAGCAGCCTCAGTAAACTCAGAATGATATATATTCTATCAGCAGAAGCACAAGTCAGACAGCCATCTGAAAACTTGAATTGAAGATCGGAAGGTCACTCGGGAACCACTGACTACTGCAACAGCAGGAGTGCATGCTTTCTCAGAAGAGAAGGAAATCTTGGACAAGTTAATTGTGAATATTCAGTAAATGCCAGCGATTTCTATTGTCAGTCACTTAAATATGCAGCATAGGAGTATGGGATGGATAGCTAAAAATGCACACAGGTACACTGCAATAGGAGAGGGAATATATGGTTCCATACAATAAATTCTGTTGTAAATGCCAGCAAAGGACATAAAGCAAATCGCTTTAATAGCAATACCCTTCCAAGGAAGTCCATATCATACACAATTTTGCCAACCAAATCCAGAGAGTAAAAGACTCCACATTGTTCCTTCATTCACTTCAGCTTTCTGTGTCTTCAGATTATAACTGGTAATTCTACTAATTATTTCCAGCTAGGTTCCTGGAGTTACTATAGAAATGATTTTGCACCCAGTGAAGCACACCAGAAGCTTTATTTATTTTCATAATTAATATTGCATATTCATAGGAGGTAAGACTGGAAGGGACCTCCTGGGTCATCAAATGCAATTCCCTGCTATCAAAGGCAACCACATATTATAACCTCTTCATAAATGAGCAAGTTCTATCTTGGAAGTAATCTGGTTTCTTGACCCAGTATTCTAATTGGAAAGTTGCTCCAGAACCTCACTGCTCTAGTGTTTAGCAATTTTCTCATTAACAAATTAAATTTATTCATGGAAAGTTTATTCCAGTTCTGGTGCCAATGTTGCCTTTTAACTCAAATAATATTCATGTCTTCCATTTGGTCCATTTATAGAGAGCAACCACCACTTCTCCCATTCTGCCATTGTTGTAGCTTATCAAGTACAGCGTATAACCACACAGCTGCTTACGTGCTTAATTGAGTGTACTATCAGCAAGTTTGCTGA
>NW_010202174.1:0-10477 GCF_000695765.1 Mesitornis unicolor
CTGAGGGAGCACTCAATCCCCTCATCCAGTTTACTCTATGTATATCTCCACACAAACGGTTTTCAAAGAAACAGCTTTAGCTGCAAATGAACCAAGACGTTAGTCAAGAACAGATAGTGCAGCAATCAACGAGAACCTATTTCAAGAGCCAAGTTGTACAAACTCACAGGAGGGTTGAATTTGTAACCCTAGAGCAGGGTCAGACCTCAGACATAAATCTGGCTGTGCGTTTGGTGCTGGAAAGAAGGTTGCCAGGTACTTTCTTCTCCAGCCCCTGCCCTCCCAAGACCTGGGTACGACCAGTCCATAGGCTGAGCAGAAGCCATGTCACAGCTTTTACTGCAGTGAAAGGCATTAACACAAATGCTTCCCTCAAGAGCATAAAAATAGAAAGATATTTCTATTACTGAAAGAGATACATCTTGCATGGTCAGCAAATGCTTTCACATATTCTTGTCTCACCTCCAGACTAATGGGGCGATACCAAAGCGCCTTCCCTTTCTGCCTCCTCAGCTTCTCCAAGATAAATATTAATGGTAGCGTATGGAGTAAATACCCAAGTGATTCCTCTGCAGCTACTTCAAACTACATAAGCACTTTAAAGTATTTTTTCCTCCAGATCTCTTCCTCTGAATATTTTCTAGCCTTTGCTTGAGTTTCTCCTTGGTGACATTTAAAGGCTCATATAAAATGGGTTTGATGTTTGTGCAAAGTTGCCAGGCATGGGGACAGCAGCTCTGCGGCCTCCGTGGCAAGTGCATTCTGGGTAAGTAAAGTGCAATTTGTCTGAAAAATCTCTCTCTCAGCAAAAAGATGCCCTCTGAGGGGCGGTTTGGCAAGGTGGACGCATCTTTGAGCGTTCACCTCCAGGCACTGACGCCCACCAATGCAGCCTGTTCACCACCAGCGATCTCACGCTCCTCATGCCCCCGAAAGCATTTACAGCAGTCATGTGGTCTCCGTGCTTGTACAGGGAAAACACAGGTAGGATGTTCAAGGCACAGTTCTGTAAAATATCTGTTTGCAAGTACATGTTTATGCTTTTAATATGGGATGAAGGCAACATGGATGAACCTCTACGGACAATCACTCGAACTGCAGTGACATCGCGCACTCACCCCCGCGCACCACTGTGGAGCCTTGGATTCTTTCACTGAGGCTTTTCAGGTTACACCTTTTTTTGCTAACATAAGTAGAAAATTAAGTACTTAGGCTAGGGCATTATCTCTGTCCTTCCATAACACACAAAATGTCTGTGTGGTTTGCAAACAGCAGTAAGGTGCAGTATTTTCCACTTTCCTCCTCCTCTGAGCGGACAAAACATTTTAACAGAGAACTCACTCTGCACTACACAGTATAAAATAGAGTCTAAATTCCCAAGTAAATGTAAAATGAAGTCTCTAGTCTGCACATTCTAAAAATAGTTCGCATGTACATTATGCTATGAATAATTCCTCAGTTTAGGAATACTGAAGTGCCTTTTAAAACCTAGACTGCATAGTCTGCAATTTGGACAGCCGATATTGCTAGGGGCACTTCTATTCAGAAAGGGTAAGCCTGTATAATTTTCTCTTAATAGCATTGTTGCCAGTGCTCCATTTTTCAGGATAATTTGCTTTCGTTGATACAATACTTTACACATCCATATTCATGGCGAATAGCAAGGGGGTGTTTTCCATTCATAACTCACAGAGATCTCTATACCTGCCAATTACTACGCCCCAAGTCAACAGAGAACAGGATAATCTCATATCATCACTCTGTCCGTAAGGACTGGAGGGGATCGAGCTGCCAAGGCCAGTGGGACCTGCGTGATGGAGGAGGAGGAGCTGCTAGAGAAGGAGAAAGCAGCAGCAGCTGCTTCCATCAGCCCGGGTCACTCTGCACTGTCCCTGCATCCCACCACGCTCCCCAGCAGGTCCAGCCCCCAGCCATCGTTCCCTCTCCAGAGATCACGCAGACCCCATGGAGCTGTGCTCTGACCTGTGCAGCCCCAGGGTCCACCGTTGGCCACCAAAGCCCCAACCATCCCTGGCTCCACAGCCATCCCAACCGTCCTGCAGCTCCCCAGCTCCCTCTGCAAAGCTGGGCCCTCCTCTGCCTCCCACTCTGCATCCCCCAGCCCCTCAAAGCCAGCGGATTGACCCCAACCAGTCCTTCCAAATGACTGCAGCCAGGAGGCACAGCTCTCCTTGCACTTCCAGGCTTCATCAGTCCCCTGTGACATGTCTGCTGTGTGACATGAGCCTGAATTTTTGGGAGTGGACTTTGATGACGTCTCGATATCTGTGTTCTGCAGATCACCAACCTGAGACACTACAGCTTAATCTGTGAAGGTACAAAGCATTCACAACTTCATTGGAAATAAAAACAATTTAAAAAATCTTTGAGATCTGTGGCCACCACGTTCTTCAGCTTTAGATGTCTCAAACTGGACATCCAAAACAATTTTGTATTTCAGTCTGCCCATAAAGCAACGTGGGCAAACAAAATTTCTTAAGCGACTTCAATAAAAAAAAGCTCGGTAACGACATATTCCAGATGATACAAAATATAATTTTGTAGACATATACACAAAAAATAATTGTTTTAGTACAAGACAGACAGAAAAATCCTTGAAAACCTGATTTTAAAGGGATAGAATTAAACCTGGACACCTATTTGATTCACCAAGTTAATTAGGAACTTGTTTTACTTGCAATAATTGCATATTGATCATAGCAATTAGGGCTGATGAAACTGGAGAGATGGTTTAAACACGTGCCAGGCAGCTCTAATAACACTGATTTCGTCTTACAGAGCCTGACCACTGTGGAAACAAAAGCTTTTTAAAGATGAAACTCTGCTGTTACTTGCTGAATTTCTCATCTCGATGAATTAAACTCCCAGTTACTCAGAAGCAATTTAAGAATCATGCTTTAATTGACAGCTAATTGCCCAAAGCCTTAATTGCTTCCTTACATGTAAAGTCAGATATGGAAAAAAATCATTAGGCTATGTCATTTAAAACAGAACTCAAATACTATCGGTCCATAAACAGCCTGAACAAATGCCATACAGCGCTGTGCCATGCAACGAAGCTCAAGGCAAACGCACCAACGGGACCAACGCTCTATGCCAAACTCAGCCAGCTGAAAAACAGACCACAGGGGCTCCCTGGCAACGTCTCTGCAGGTGTGGCAACCAAAAACCCCACCTCGGTGCGCACTTTTGTGGAAGAAAGGCATTTTCAAGTTACAGGCGGTGGCATCTCTTCGGGCTGATGTACCACTGAGCACTCCAGTTGTCAGTGAGCATTAACAAGTCAGATTATTCAACTCGCAACAAATTAAATAGTGAGCATTTATATAATAGATGGACCAAAAAGGGCTGTAACAGAAATGTTGCTTCCCATGGTCTTTGCAGTAACAGTCTTAAAAAGCCATTCTCCTCTCATTTATTCTTTCCTTCTAAAAGCCACAATTATTCCAACAACTCAACATGCTATGCCCTAGCAATTTGTAAATGAAAAAATGAAATGCCATTCATCAAGACAGGCAAATTAGAGCAGATTCTACCAGGCTGTTTGTACAAAGTGAAGGGAAACTGCGCATTCACACCACCAAACGTAACTAAAGCAGGCCTAAACTTCAGCTGCTCCTGAAAGTTATTCGTAGCAGCTCCTGTCAAACAACTTCTTAAAGCTTTTATCTCTTTTTAAAAAAATTTAACTCCCCAATAGAAAAGAAGCCCATAAACATAAAAAAAATTCTTCCTACAAGTTGTTGCACTTCAATTGCTAAACGTCCTCTAAGACGTTGTAAGCGTGACCTAAAATAAAGAAAGAAAGAAATCGCTCTCCATTTCAGGCCACGAAACAATAAAATCAACTGTGTATAACTAATTGGGCTACGGCACAGACAATCCAAGTAAGAGAACGCACATGATGCTGAGAAGGACACCTGGAATTTGGGGCTCTTCAGGGAAACGGCTTTAAAACAGGACCTGTATCTCCCTGAACGCAGAGCTCTGATAATTTATTCCTGGTAGTGATGGTAGAGGAGAAATAACTTCATTCCATTGTGCCACTGCTTTTCTTTTCTCTTGCCCTACCATCATACATTTCAGTATCGCTTTTGAGCACCTACTAAAAACACACATAAATTCAAAGAGACGGATTACAGACAGATCAAACAGAATAAATCCATAATCTCTTTTCTCACTGCGTATCCGGGATCAGAAGAATTGATCTCGCACATGTCCATGGTTTTGTTACAAGAGAGAAGTAGGTAAAGAGAAAGGTTTAAGTGTGTTCTGAAATAGTAGGACTTGCAGGGTATTCAGTTACTCGTGACAGAGAATTCTGCGGTAAATAATCTGCCGTTTACTGGCTGAAGTTAATAGCTGAAAACCTAACACAATATGAATAATTACTGTAGCCGAACAATAGCACCAAGAACCCGGGGTTGCCACGAGCAGTTGGGCTGTGTAGGAGCGGCCTGGGGAACAGAGAGCACCGACAGCCGGGACTCGGGGCACGGCAGGGATCACAGCGTGCGGTCCTGCCCGCCTCTGACAAATTTAGAATTGCGTTTAAAATTGCTTAGCATGACCTGAGCAGAAAGTGCTGCTCAAAGGGTTGTGTGTGCTTAGTCTATGCAAAACACAATTTAATTGGAAAGTACATCAAGGTGCACAATCAAAGATGATATCCAAGTGCTAACGCATGGTATAATGTCCCAAAAGCTTACTAAATTAGTACAGAGAAGGAATGTGTATTCAAACAGCTGAACGATGAAGCACTGCAGCAGGTTTTCATGCTGAGAATTGGACACGTGTCCTGGACTTACACCACTTCCAGCAGGTACAGCCAGCCTCGCTCCAGCATTTATTTCCTGCCTTGGCAGGGAACTACCAGGGCAGGAGCAGGAGCTGTCCTCCAGATGAAGGAATAGGGTCATAGCTCCGAAACAGACGGCTGCCCGTGGGACATCACAGAATCACAGAACGTTAGGGATTGGAAGGGACATGTGAGTGTCTTGTAAACTGTCTCACTAATGGCTTTCATATTTGCATATATATGTGTCCACAGATTACAGCATGCCACCGTTAGAGATGTTACCCAGCTACCATGACTAATTCATCCTCCTCAGCTGGCTGCCCCTGCTCCACAGAGGAGACAGTACGTTTTCTAATAAAATTAAAATCTTTCCCTCACCCATGCTAGGTATTTTGTCTCAGCGTTCAAAAGTGGCTTTGTAGAGCACTCTAAAATTAGACAGAAACTCCTTTTCTTCCAAGTTATCCCTCAGCGCTGTGGTCTGCACATTAGGGCTTGGATACAAGCGAAAGGAACCAGACCTAAAATAACATTTAAAAGAGAATATACAGATTTCATTCAAAGAATTTACCATTTCTGCCTGGATTTCTCAAGCTGCAACATGGATACTACTACTGACACTCAAATCCTTGCAATGTAGTATGAACACACTACTCAACCTAACCATTTTCCACATACATGTGGCAGCGGCTATACCCAAGTGTAACACCAGTAACACCCCAAAAAATCTGTTGGTGTAGTTGCTAAAGTGTCTGCTGACCTAGACCTATTTGGGACTCAAATAAATGGTAATCAGAATCTAAAGCAATAATAGGGCTTGTGCCCTCATATACGAATCTATACAAGAAGTTAAACTGGTCATATTGTAAATCCTTTAAGTGATACAGTAAGTTTAAAATTGAAGTGCCTTTTTGAAATCTGAAACTGTATCGTATTTTAGTATTTTTTGAATTCTTTGGAAGAAAAGCAGCAGTTATCAACTACCACTCCCTATAAATCTTAGAAAGGCCTCTTCTGTTCTATTCTCCTGAATCTGAAAGATGAGAAGGCTGAAAACACCTCTTGCATGCAAATCTGCCCAATAAATCCCAAGCCAGTAGAAAAGAGGTAATGTTTCTTAGACATCAGAATGTTTAATCAATTTTTCTTCTCACTGTTGTACATGAAGACCACTTAGGAGTACATACTAAAGCATTGATAAGCATTATGTCCTAGCATGTGTTGTCTGATCAAATCCTGCCCTCCTGGCCCTGCTGCCTGTACCACCAGACGGTGCAAGATGAGCTCCTGATCCTGCAGGATCCCAATTTTGAGCCTGCAGAGGTTAAGCTGACACCTTTCCAGTATCCGCACCCCAGGGGTTTGTGGCACAGCCTAATTTCCTCTTTTTTAACTGACAGAAAACTCGGCTGGGCCACCCCCCAAGTGCACAGTGACACAGATGGCTCTTCCCAGAATAGATGCAAAAGGGGCTGCGGAGCAGGGTCCTGGCAGCCAGGAGAGAAGCTTGACTGATGCGGGCCTTGCAACATGAATGTAGGGCACGCAGGGAGAAAGCCAGCAAGTCCCAAATTAGGCCTTCACCTGCAAATAAATTGTGCCCTGTAAAAGCACCCACTTTGCGACATGGATCAGCCTGTTCCCTGATTCAAGTCAAAAATCACATGTGACGCAAATCAACACACATTTTTTATTTATATGTATTCTCTCACAAGAAAAATTAAATCAAGCCAAATACATGCTATGAAAACTGTGGGGTTGCATGGTATTTTTCTAATAAATCCATTATGATTATTCTTAAGCTACTTGGGAGAGAGCACAACTGCAGGGGTGATGGTACAGGACAGCTGCTCCTCCACCCCATGGTGGGGAGCCCCATGCAAGCCCACTGGCCCTCCCTGGGGAGGGGGTGCATCATCTCTGCTCCCACCTCACCTCTACTCTACGCTTCTCCAAGTTTCAACAGTATTTTAAAAAGGTGACACTTCAGTACAGTCAGGTGTGGGAAGCCAATATTTAGTATGGGGTAAAAATCTGCTCACATGAGACTTCTGTGCCAATATTGCTTAATTTACTGTCGGACAATGACAAAGATGGAGCACAATCCTACATGAAGACGTTCACGTGAACTTTAATTTTGCGACTCAAAACTTTTTAAATGATGAGTTATGTGATTAAAGATGGCTCTAACGGCTCATAGTGATAGGAAGTTTGATTTAAGCCTTTGTCTAACCTGCTGAAGAACAGTTACCATGTTTTAAGCACTTTTGGTTTATTAAAGGAATCCAAAAGATACTTCTGAGGTCCTTCAAGGTCACCATGGCTATAGGGTCCAATCGGACTTTGGTGCAGTGAACAGGAAGGTGTGGAGGCCAGAGGATTTCACAAACAATTAAAACTCAAGAAGGCCCCTTACATCCATGTTTTGAACTGAATATTGGCATCGCTGGGCTGTATCTGTGATCAGCCCCAACACTTCGCTATTCATCCTTCCCTGAGGGTAGAAAAGCTGGGTTGCTTTGAGCACATAAACTGTAGATTGAAAAAGACAACTCTCAAGTCATTGATTTCATTCATTCGATTTCATTTCGTTCTCAAAACGTTCATTTCTGTGTGAAAGGAAATGTTATTTAGTGTTACGAGGAAAGGAATTAGGAATTTTAGATCCTGTAATGCTCTGCATGAAGCACTAAATAAGGAACTATGGCAGTGATGGATATTTTTAAGTTTTCAGGTTCTAAATGATACAGAGGAGTCACTGGCAGGAACTTGCAGTGCCCAAGTGCCTCAGACCTGTTTAACTTAATTAGGCACACAGTCACTTTGTGAAAATATCAGAAAATAACCAGCAGCTGGCTGTTTAAAGGCCTAAAAGATTTGTCATTCATTTATCTGTTCCACAGTCTAGCTTTATGTTCACCATACCTGCCGTGGGACATATTTGCTTTGCATTAATTAATAAACATAGCTTCCAATTTAGGGAAAAAAAAAAAGGCAACAGAAAGTTTACCGCGTACTCCTCTGTCACTTGATTTGGCTGTAGCTAACAACATCAGTTCATCTTTTTAAACTGCTCCCCGGTTACTTACAGAGACACACGAAACCCACAGCACAAACCACCTGGCAACACAGGCATCAGCAGCTGGAAAGGCACTAAGCCTTGAAGCCAGATTCAAAGTTATGGCTCCCTCCAGCCACCGAACGCTTACGTGCATTCAGGAGAACATCTCCAACTGCTCTCCTGGAAAAAATAACACAGCTTCAGTTCAGCAGCCTAAAAGCAAGTATACTCACAAGAAAACACCCTTTCAAGTTGATCTTGAAAGGAGCTGCATTAGGCCTAATAAGACCAAAGGTACAGTTAACTACATAAAAACAATCTTGACTGTGGATTATTAATTGAAAAAATGGTTTATTGAAAAGGTACATATTTTTATCATCAGTACTGCCCTTGTTTTAACCTGTAGTATCTACAGGCCTCACAATGTTTGGTGTGTCTGTGTTCAGACATCTGTAATGCTAGGAAGAGTTTTTCTCCCTGTTTCACAGACACGAAGGTGAAGCACACAAAAGTTAAATAATTGCCGAAGGTCACACAGAAAGTCTGCAATGGAGAAGAGGCCGGCTGGCGATGCCATTGCTGAGCCAGCCTGCAACTCCAGTGTATCCAATAAAGGCACTAGTAACAGGCTTGTAACGTTGAGAATTATGTTATTTGGGGGAAAATAGCCCATACGAAACATGACCTTAAATGAGGGCATTTTTTTTAAATAGTCCAATTCGTCATTGTGAAAAATTTTGTGTATGACTTCTAAATGTAACACTGTCCTAACAAATACAAACTTTGCTGTTTATCACAGTAAATGTTTTAAGATCAAGGCAAACAGAAGTAGAAATAGAAACGTAACAGCAAAAGCCACTGCCAGCAAAAGCCGAGCAAACAATTTTAATTTGTTACCAACATCAGAGTAGAACAGTGGGAGATACAACCAGATCTTAAAGTCAAAACACCTCCCCTCTACCCCTCCCTTCTTCCCAGGCTCAACTTTTGTTCCCGGTTCCTTCACCTTCCCCCTACCCCTTTGCCTTGAGGCGCAGGGGGATGGGAGTGGGGATCTGCGGTCAGTCTTCCCGCCACATGCTTCTTAAAGAGGTAGAAGAAAACCAACTCAGCCCAGTTTCTCTCTGCTTCCACGTGGCCCCCTTTCCATAGGAGAAAAGTCCTCCACAAAAGTCCAATACGGTTCTGTCCACATTTGCAGTTTCCCTCACACACAAACTGCTTCAGCCCAAGTCCACAAAACTCCAATCTGGGTCTGCCCATGGTCACAGTTCCCTCACACACGACCAGTCGACTCAGCTCTCGCCACGGGTTGCAAAGGGGAAACCTGGGTTCTGCGTCCTCCTCCTCCTCCCTCTCCTTTCTTTCCTTCAAACTGACCTTGGTGTTCTTCAAAGTTGTTCTCCTTGGGCCCACTCCCTTCTCTGCTGCAGGTCTCCTCCAATGGTTCTGGAGATCCAGGCTCTCTCTTTTTTTTCAGGATGAGCTGCAGCGGGGCTTAAGCTTAAGTTGTGGTCAGGGCTGGCCAAGCCCAGCCAGGCAGGGCTGGGGCCGCACCACCCACACCTGGGGCCGCGCTGGTCAGGGCCGGTGTCAGGGAGAGAGTGAGGCATGGCCTGCACCCCCTTAAATCCATGAATTCACAGGGGCGCTGGTTGGCTTGGCCCTGGTCAGAGGTAGGTCTGACAAAGGCAAAGGGGGAGCTTTTCAGGCAGCTTCTTAAAGGGCTATCTCCATAGCCCTTCCCCCGTTACCAAAGACACAACCAAAAACCCCTCTCAGAAAACCCAATACATGCAATCGTGCATTAAAGGCCTCCAGACTCAGTTGGCTCATCTGCGTGAAGCCGACCCTCCACGACCCTCCAGCACCACGTGTCCGCTCCACAGGGGTGCATTAAAAGCTTTCTTGCCTTCACACAGGCAGGTTAGAAAACACTTGAGATGGTTTTTGATTCCCCCTAAGCAAAGCCCACGTTTACAGTAACATTCTGAAACTTTAAACACGTTGAAAAGGTTGGAAAACCAAACCTTTTAAAATAAGTGGGAAGAAACATAATCACAAGAGGCATCTGCTTAGGAAAGGTCGCGTGCAGCCTTGTAATAGATTTACTACGCACAAGCAAACTTTTATCCTGACACTGTGTTTTATATGTTTACATGATGTGATTTATTTTTCAACTGGTTACCAACTGAAAGTTATACTCCTCCATCTGCGGAGCTGCATTTTAAGAGAAGAGCTTTTCCAGTTACTCTTTTCTTGCAAAGTATTGCCATATTCTCGACAGCCAGAGAGACAGTTTAACAGGAAAGCAAAGAAATGAAGGAGGCAGTGGTGCTTACGTTATTAATTCAGATTACAAAACAAAACACCTTCTGATAATACATGATATTCAATTAATTAAATATTTGTATTTCTTTAATATTAATGTTATCTGAGAATATTTACTCCTAGTTAATTTCTTGAGTTTGACAGCATTAAAGGAAACAACGTTTTGGTTTATTGTGCATGTTTTGGGTTGGAAGGGACCTTAAAGATCATCTGGTCCAACCCCCCTGCCTTGGGCAGGGACACCTCCATTGCTATGTAAATAGAAA
>NW_010202174.1:10508-12513 GCF_000695765.1 Mesitornis unicolor
AGCAGGAACAAGCACACCAGGAGGGACTGCAGATTTTCATTAATCAACAGGACAGGGACATTTCAGAGACTGCCTCGCTAATCCATGCTGCTGCCCTTCAGAAGCCATCCAAACTATGACGTGGTTTTTAGCTTTGAGACAAGAGTTAAACACGAAATGTTTCCTGCTCAGAGTACAGATCTCGTTAAGGAAAGCAAGCTGAAACTGAGAGAACGACATGGTCCTGTGATCATTTATTTCAACTTTCTAGTGCTTCCTAGGGAACTGCCTACATCACAGGCAGAGGATTTTATATTCTCCGAATGAAAAGGACCCACATCCAAGTGGAAAGTCATGAAAGGATTAATTCCCAGAATGGGAATGCAGTCTTGTGTTTATTATGGAGCTTTATGTCACCGAGTAAGCCCAAAAGTGTTTGCTCTTCACATCCTGGAGCTGCTCACATTACAACTAAATGTCACTCGGTATTTCACTGCCTCCTCATATTTCACTGCCTATGAGAGAGTTAGTTTTTAATATTTTGTATCATTAAACATTTAGCTAGATACTTACACGGTCCTCAATTCTGTGATATCTAATTTGTGCCCATCTGTCTTGAAATGATTAGAGCCTAATCTAGTGAATTCATTGGGCTTCTATTAGACTCTTTCTGAATTATAATGATCAAACATCAGCAGAAGTACTGGAAGGTGCTAGATGTTGTGAGATCTGCAAGAGAGAGATATGGATCTGATGAAAGGAGTAACAGGGTTGGCGCAGGTGTGGGCAAATCACTACATTCATGTGGCGTTGGCCGAATACTTAAATATTCATTTTTCTCCCACTTCTGATGCACCACAAAGATGTCACTATATGCTTACCTCTCCTCAAAGCTCATCAGATGGCATTAGACTATATGGGGATGTAACTAAAACCACTGGACCGAGTTACTCCACAAACAAATATGATGTTAAGATGAATTTACTCCCGTCTTCTTTAGATACATAGGTATAGACCAGTTTTTAAACACGGTATCTAACAAAGAAGGCCCATTCCTGAATACCAATAATTAGATAAAAAGCTCCTTTGACGACACAGCCAAGCCTGCCTCTGAGTGGGCTGACATTCCAGCGACAGAGTAAGGAGCAAAGAGGGCAAACGCTTTGCCAGAACAATTGCCTTCTATGAAGACACCACGCAGGGCAGGCGAACTTTGTTTGCTTGCAGTTTTTTGTTTGGCGCACAAAATGCAATGTTGTTCTTTGCTTTCCTTCCTTTTATTCACTGCACCCAAGCACAGCTGCTGTCTGCTGGGGAAGTGCCTGTGGTTTCTGCAAAGACACGTATTTGACCAACAAACAGTGGGCTCAGAACTTCACCAAATCAGCAGAGCGCTGCTCACAGCGGATGACTCTATCCGAGTGATCGAAGTAGAGATCCCCAAAGTGTCAAAGCAATTCCTCACTCTCTTCCCATGTGGAACTGTTGAACATGAAACAGCTGGGTGCACAGCACAAGCACATCGCCTATATGCAGAAAACTTTACAAATAGCTACAGAAGAAATGTGTTCATTTGGCATTACATGTAACAAATTTAGCTACACTTTTTATGTCTCTTCCCTGATTGTGTTTCGCATTCGTATTACTAAGTGATAAACTAGTACACTAAATCTAGCCAGGCAATGAATAATGACTTTTCCAGCAATGGAATAAATCAGGACTCAGTAAGCACAGTCAGATGTTGCTACAACAGTGAGCAGTTAATGTGCAACGATGCCAGAAATCAAAACAGTTAAGTATATTTTGCAGTGGCTTTTAAAAAATATCGTATTACTATTAGTACCTATTTCTGTACCAAGTCCTGTTCTCTGTGCTGCCTTAAGCTTCTCTGTAAGGCTGCGCATTCACCCTACAAAATCACAGACCACCATTCACTGGAAGAAAACCCCCAAAATCTCCTCCCAGATCCACACGATTTCTTTAGAAATAGTACGCAGAGATAGGAACAACGCAATGGGAATCCAGG
>NW_010202174.1:12544-17276 GCF_000695765.1 Mesitornis unicolor
AGGAAAAGTAAAACAGGACAGTACTGCACACAAGATAGATCAGAGACTGAAAGTCTCAGAGGGAGCTCGACCAGAGAGCAGGAGGACTCGGTATTAAAACACGTTTGGAAAACAATGGAGCCCAGGCCGTATTCATAACCAGGAATGGACCGGAGAAAGCGTCTCATTATTTTGTGTGAAGCAGTCGTACTTATTACCCGGCTGGGAAACACCACCACAAAAGGAGACAAGATACACCCAGTCTGAGGAAATGGATCTGCGTGTGTCAGGGTGTTGCAAAATTTAGCTCTCAGATATATAGACTGTCAGTTAAGGAAATTACAATGGTCACAGTGATAGATGAGCAGGACTTGGTGATGAACACTGACACCTTAGCTCTGAGAGAACTGAGGGTGAAATGTGCCCATTTTACCTTTAGCTATGAAAGAAGAAAAAGAAGGGCCAAGAGGACAGTGTCCAGGGACTCTCCCAGAACACAGCGAGAGAAAGATTAAAAAAAAAAACAGCGCTGAAAAAAGTATGAAAGAGAGGAGGGAGATAACCTAGGGCCCAGGAGAGGATGAGACATAAAAGCACCAGGCGTCTAAGTCAATTTGGGTCACAAGATCTGAGATAGCTACAAAGAGCCTGAAGGAAGAAAGATGCTGGTAAGGATGTAATAATTTGCAGACTTGCATGAAACCATGAATGAGAATACCCAAATTAAATATAAGTTTTTGCTACAAAAATAACTGTACAAAAAAACAGGCTACTGAGTGGACCACAACAGTGAGGAAAAGCTAAATGAAAATGAATCTGATTTGCTTTTCCTCTCACGTTGAACATAGTAACTATTTTCTGTATCTCTCTATTTAAGGCACAGAGAGCATGTGCGGACAGCCCTACACACCAGAAGACAGGCAGCTCCTCCATAAATACTGACTTTGGAGGAACAAGGCAGGAAATGAGATCCCTGGAAGTGAGCTTTGAAACTTCAGGAACAGCATCTGAAGGTGACTCCATTTTCTTTGTATTCTTTAACCTCTATGTCTCAAGAATATGGAGCATCGCTGGTCCACGCGTGCTAGATCAGCATCAAAACAGAAGCAGTGAAAGACGTCCAACAAGTGTTTCTGAGGACTGCTCACGCCTTCGGACAGCTCTTGCGGCGCTCCATTAGCACTGACGTTTCCCTACCTGGCACACTGGTCCTTCTCTAGCGTGGCAGGCGTCACAAAATTCCTGGAGCCAGCGTCGGAAGGGGCAGGACAAGCTTGCAAGGGGCAGCGCTCAGGAGTGCCTGGGTTAGCTCCACCAGAAGAATGGACTCCGTCCGTCACGTCAGGGCTTTGTTTTGAGCTGCTTCCCAGCATGACAATGCTATAGCTCTAAAGAGACCCAGAAAAGCCACCAGGCTGTCACATCAAATGAGTATTTAAATTCTCAGTGCTAGGACTTCTACAGCTTCCAGAGGACAAGCGTGCTCCACTCCTACCAACTGACAGCAGCAAATGGGTGACAAATACATCTATCCACCAGCACTAGAGACAGTTTCTTCCCCACTGAAATTTTCAGAGACATTTACAGCTTTCAGGATTTTTTCTAAACTATCACAACACTTTTCATAAACGTAATCCAGTTCCTATGCCTACAGCCTGTATTTCACTACCGGTGCTCTAGCAACGTGGTTTAATCCTTCACTTTCCAACAAGTTTACAACATGGGTTTACAACATCTTATAATCCTTATTGATAAGCAACTCATTTAACTCAAGATTTTATTTGCAGAAGGCTTATATGTGGAAAAGAAATTAGTTTCTTTAGGCTCTGGAAAGCAAAAACAAAACAACAATAATGAAACCAGCCTATTTGTTCTAGAAGAGTGTACTCTGAGGTGTAATTGATTTTGCAGGGAATCAATTGTAAAATTAGAGGCTCATTATTTGCTGTCTTAACCCCTCCAAAATGTTGTCTTCATATCAGGCTGAATGAATTCTAAAAAATCAGCAACTCTAATTTAAAATCTCTCTTTGAGTTTTTATAATTGCAAAGTCTTTATAATTTTCACCCCTCAAATTTGTCATCTGAAGCCCTTTTCAGCGTGTAAAGGGATCCCTATCAAGTTGTTTATCTGTTTCTCCCCGACTAACAGCTTGAATGCCTCGTGTCACACAACACGGATTGAACACAAAGACACCTCTTTTGCAGCTGGTACTCAACAGATGGAAGTATAAAATCTGTTTTGATTGTGTTCACTGCTATTTCCACAAGCTCTTCTACAAATTAAACGGTGCCAGTGTGGTACTCCTATGTATGCTTCGGCACAGGTCCTCGAGGTTTTCTAAAATAAAGTGAGAAGAGACATTCACCTTCATTTTTACAAAGATAATAAGCAACGTATTCCCCTTTCAAAGTTACATTAACACTTGGTTATTTGTGGGCTGGCAGTGATCAGGACTGGAGCTCACGTGCTCCCAGAGCTAAATATTTATAATGCAGATGGACAGCACAATCTATTTTGGCGAAAAAACCTGATGGATCAATGTCATCACTGGTTTAAAATTAAGTGTCGGCACTGGCCTAAAGAGACTTTTTGGAGTGCTGATGAGGCAGACAAACCGACCCAGCAAATGCTGTGCTCTGAAGTGGGAATAGCGTAGCAAGTTACAAAATCCATCTGCTGAACTGTTCATAAGCTTTGCCCCAGACCCTTTCGCCGTGTCTGGCAGCATCAGCAACCACACTTCTCTGAAGATACGCGGAGGCAAGGTTTAAACCAATTTCATCTATGTAACCCACAATGATGTTCAAGTAAACGTGTTAGATGTGAAGCATTTATTTTCCTGGCTGAATTTTTGAACTGGCACTGCCAAGCAGGCAAACACTTCTACAGAGACACTTGTCACAATCTTGACCCAAACCCCACTGCTCTGGGTTGCTACCAACAGTCCGAGGCCGCCAACAAGAGGGACATTTCTCCTGTCGTAATGACCTCTGGCATTTGAACCCTCATCGTCACTGGCACGCAGAAAGATGAACACTCATCTTACATCACAGCAAATAATATTTTAAAAGTCATTTGCAAACCTTCTTCTTCTTCAGCATGTTTCTGAGCTTAATTTTTTAAAACCTTCCATTTAAAAATGTTATTAAAGGATAAATTAAGAAGAGCCTCAATTTTCTCCATGAAAGCACCATACAATTTATGAATAATCTTAGCTGCACTTCTTAAAAATTATTATTTTTAAAAATTGAATTATTTCCCTTTCATTTTGCTCTGCCTGATTTGAGTCACAGTTCTGAAGCAATCAGGACTCTCCAGTACTGCTCATCCCTGTAACTCAGACTGAGTCCACTGCAGAGACACCGTATTAACCACACTTAAATAGACAAAAGTACACCTTACAAAGACCCAGCCTTGACAATTACTCACTTTAAGAATAAACAAGCCCCAAACCAATCACTGAATTGCTTTAGTCCCTTGGGGCTGAAACCCATCAGATCAGAGCTGATTGCCACCTACCACTCAGTTCCCTTTGCCATACAGGAGTAAAACTAATTAACCCACCTTCACTACTAACAGAAAATGCCTTATTAAGGCCTTATTTATAAACCAGCTATTATTAGATAATCTCTGACTTTTCTCTCTTATTTTTGTGATGCCAAAGAGACAACACAAAGCGAACATCACATGGAATGCCAACTTTTACATTACAGGAATTAAAAATTAATAAAATCTGGCTGAGGTGATGCCAAACAGGTCAAGATGCATGAAAGCCTCTTTGGAATCACACACATTTTCAATTACAAAATGAAGACAAACCATAATACCGAGAATCTGTGAAATGACGCCAATGAGGTCACGAGAAGGAAAGCCACCTTACTACACAAACATAATATGTCACTTTGGTAAGACTGAACTTACTGGTATGTTCAGAATCGGCTCAAGTGAAGGCAGCACCTGAGCTCTAGCTTTGACTCCTAACTAAATTTACAGCAATATCACATTCAGAGAAACAAAACCAAGGAGTAATACCTATGGATACGATGAGATAATATGTATTTTGCAACTAAGTCACATAAAAATGATGGAGTAATATGGCATAGATGTTATTTATGGATTATTTGGGAGTTTATCACCACGACCAGCTGAACCAGGCAGGCAGTGGCCCAGCAGAGTAAGCAACACCATCCAAGCTTCCTCATCCTCTGCTGCACCGAGCTCATTCATCCCAGTAACTCCAATTCCAACCACTGGTGTGGAGCCAGTCTCTTTTTTCCTTCTAGTGACACAGTTTTTCTAGGAACATGTTGCTGCATTTCAGCCGCTTTCTGTCTGTAAAAGGCCACTGCTGACTTCACAAGACCATTGCTAAGAACAAAACATTTCTTAATGGGCAAATTCAAAGACTCTCACACAGGGAACAGCTTTCTTCTAACCAGAGCAGTGGTTTCAGTATACAAGATTTAATTTAATACAGGAGAGACACACACTTTGAGGGAAGTATTTCATGGAGAAGACATTCTGCAAGCCGGCTTTAAGAGACCCCAGAACTGCCAGGTTATGGCACATCACTTGGGTTTCTATGGGCTTCATGACAGGTTGCCTAGAGTCAGTGCCAGGAGACTTGGGTACCTTTTCCAACTGAATTTATGGAGTTCAAAATATAAAGGCTTTGCAATGCCGTATTTTACCTGCCTTTTAATGGCTGGAAGGAGAGCAGTGCTTTCACAGAATCACAGAATCCCAGACC
>NW_010202175.1:0-4352 GCF_000695765.1 Mesitornis unicolor
GAGAGGGGGAACTTGTCCAGGTCAGTAAAATCGTGTCTGAAATCAAGCAGCACCCAAGAAGAGCTGGTGGAAACGACACAGCTGGGCGTTTTGAATTGGATTCAAGCGCCGAAAGCGACCGAGTCGACACGTTTGTATTTCCCTGAAAATGAGGAATTGTGATTTTCTGCCTTTTTAGGAAGGGGATAAACAGGGGGGGAAAAGTCCTTCCCTAAACCCAGGAGCAATATCCCTGTAATTTTTATTATTTCTCTCATTTTAAGTTCGTTTTCCATAAGATCACAAGCAGGAGAGAGGAGGATTGCAGGTACATTACCTGGATGTGATAATTTTTCCCTCTTATTTTTCACTGTAAATACCCTTCTCCATCCAACAGCCTCAGTATTGGGGACCAGCCTTATACCCAGTAGTGTCAGAGCCATCCAAAAATCTCTCTAAAACCTTGTCAAATTTATCTGCTCTGCTTTAGGAACCAAAGGCGCACCACGGAGTAAATTCATCCCCTGATTATTGAGATGAATATTGAATCTCATAGCAATATTGAGATGAATATTGATTCTCGTATGAATATCGAGATGAATATTGAATCTCGTATGAATATTGAGATGACTATTGAATATTTCCCTGATTTGGTATTTAAAAATTAACAAGATGTGGGTTTTTTACTTCAGAATTACCATGTTGCTTCTCCCATCTATTGAATCGCTCGCTGCTGACAATTTATTTATTGGGCAAACAGAGAGAAATTAATTAAAGCATCTAATCTGACAAAGCCTCAATTTTATCTTGTGTGTGGGGGGGGGAGGAAGAGATGTGCTCGGCATAACTCAGCCTGCACAAATGAGACTCGCAGAAACCTGCGTTTAATTCTTTGCAAACAGGCATCAGAGGCTGTCGCTGCGCATTAAGATTGATAGCGTAGATAAACAGATAGAAGAGAGGACATAATTTGTCAAAATGCATCATCTGAATGAAAAATTAACACAAATTACATCTGTTTCAGAGCAAATTTATCTGTAAGCCGTAGAACAATGTTGACTTTTGCTGAACTAACACCGCTATTGACCCATCGTACTTACGATTAATTTGGTTCGGATTTGGCTAGCACCACTCCAAGTCTATCCATTTCTCTTTGGGATTGCTGCCCTCTTTCAACCCAGGAAGAATCCCACTGAAAAAAGGGCAAACTGCCCGATTTGTGCCATTAGCGTGGTTCTGAAATGGGAATGTTTCCCAGGCGGTGTGGGAACTGTCTTCACCTCAAGCCAGGGGTCTTCCCCCTCTCCTTCCTTCATTTATTCATTTTAACGTATCATCCATGACGTGCCCTTCCACAAACCCACACGTTTAACCATCAGGGCTGGAGAGAAATGTTGTGATGAACTGGGTTTCTGTCAGTATACGTTCATTTTACTCAACTCACAGGTACCAATTCCCACAGGTTTTTGATGGGATCTGTTTTGTGAAGTTGAAGGGTAGACCTTCCAGCGAAAAGCTCTGCACCCTTGATGACGATGATGGTGAAGATGATGATGATAATAATAACGATGATGATAATAATGATAATAATAATGATAATAATAATAGCATGATGATAATAATAATAGATGGTATGATGATGATAATGGTAATGATAATGATAATAATAACAATAGATGGGGATGATGCTGCTGCTGCTAATAATAGATGGTATGATGATAATGATAATAGATAGCATGATGATGATGATAATAATAACAGATGGTATTATGATGATGATGATGATAATAATAACAATAATAGATGGGAATGATGATGATAATAGATGGTATGATGATAATGATGATAATAACAAATGGTATTATGACGATGATAATGATATCATAATGATGATGATAATGATAATAACAGATGGGGGATGATGATAATAATAATAACATGGTATGATGATGATAATGATAATAACAACAATAATAATAAGAGATGGGGATGATGATGATGATAATAGATGGTATGATAACAGCATGATGACGATGATGATAATAATAATAATAGATGGTATTATGATGATGATAATGATAATATGATGATGATAATGATAATAATGATAGATGGGGGTGATAATAGCAGATGGTATGATGATGATGATAATGATAATAATAATAACAATGTATGGGAGATGATGATGATAATAATAGTAATAATGGGATGATGATGATGGTGATGATAATGGGATGATGATAACAACAGATGGGATGATGATGACATTATTATTATCATCATCATCATCATCACCATCATCATCATCACCATCATCATCATCATCATCATCACCACCATCATCATCATCATCACCATCATCACCACCATCATCATCACCACTACCATCATCATCACCATCATCATCATCATCATCATCACCATCATCACGACCATCATCATCATCACCACCACCACCATCATCATCATCACCATCACCATCATCATCAACATCACCATCATCACCATCATCATCATCATCATCACCATCATCACGACCATCATCATCACCACCACCACCATCATCATCATCACCATCATCACCATCATCATCACCACCACCACCACCACCACCACCACCACCATCATCACCATCATCACCACCACCACCACCACCACCACCACCACCACCATCACCATCACCACCACAACACTATGGTATGAGACCTCCCGACAGGCACTGGTAACCACCACCACCACCACCACCATCACCATCACCATCATCATTATATGGTATGAGACCTCCCGACAGGCACTGGTACTCACGGGGGTTGCTGGGCTGGGAATCCATGGGGATCATGAGCTTGGCACGGGTGGCTCTGCGGGCGGCGAGTGAGCGCTCCAAGGTGGACATGCTGCTTCCTACCTCTTCTGTCTCAGCACCTAGAGAGGACAAAAAACCCCACAAAGCCTCAGTTGAAAACGCTGTAAATGAATTTAGATGAAAAACCGACTCCTTGGGAGGTGCCATGAAGTCCTACGTCCTGATTGTCCCAGGATTCATGGTGGCTCTTCCTCTTATTTAGTCCTAGATCTCAATTAGCACATCTCAATTATGGGGACTGAAATAAGCTGCCTAATGCCTGATCCAATTAAAAACTCTCTCAGTGATTGTATATCTATATCTATCTATCCATTTATCTGTCTATATCTATATCTATATCTATATCTATATCTATATCTATATCTATATCTATATCTATATCTATACCTATATCTATACCTATACCTATATCTATATCTATATATCTACATCTACATCTACATCTACATCTACATCTATCTATATATCTATATCTACATCTATATCTATATCTCTATACCTATATCTATATCTATCCCTATATCTATATCCCTATCCCTATCCCTATCCCTATCTCTATCTCTATCTCTATCTCTATCTCTATCTCTATCTCTATATCCCTATATCTATATCTCTACACCTATATCTATATCTCTATTTGACTCTCTATTTAGGTATTGACATAGGGATGCTCTAATTCAGTCCCATTAGGACACGTTAAATATCCAAACATTTGGGAGAATGCACTTACCGTGCTGAAATCAAAGCTGTATTTCTCTCTTCACACCTCATCTCACACAAACCTCCCATTTGTGTTACTTTTGCTACTTTAATAACCCAGGGATGAAATCAGATGAATACTGCCCTACAGGTGAGCTCAATACCCACTCAGAGGTACCCAAGCAAACACTTATTCTTTAAAAAATAGGAGAAAAAAACCCAAAATATTTGCATTAAAAGACTATTTTCTCCCCCAAAATCGCTCTCCCCTGAATTGCAGCACTGAAATGCCAGGTCTTTTATCGACAGCCATCCAAAGCCATAATTACTAGTGAAAAGCCAGGGACGGCACTGCTGAACTGTGCACTACGCAACGGGGAGAAACAGAAAGGCATTTATTTATGGTCCAAGGAGTTCACACGTGAAATAGCGAAGCCCGGCCTTTGTCATTAACTTGCTCATAGGCTGTGATGACATCCCCCTGCGCTACTGCGATCGATAGCGCTCCCGTATTGATCTTCCAGGACCTTGGCTGAGCAGCCTAGGCCAAGGGAATCTTCTGGTTGTGCCTTGCCAGTGTTAAATATATCAAGGATCTTTGCATTAAAAGCAACAGCAATTACTGTCACAGTTCTCTTCGAAATAGGAAACAACCAGCCCAAAACACACCAAGAAAGGAGAGACAGGCAGAAATTTGAGAAGGGTGCCTTCTGAACTTTCCTTGGGAGAACAGGAGCTACGCAAAGGGAAGAACAGAGCAGAACAGAACAGAACAGAATAGTGTGTATATGTATGTATATGTGTGCATATG
>NW_010202176.1:0-1800 GCF_000695765.1 Mesitornis unicolor
CTACAAAGGATAGAAAGTTCTGTTAAGGATCTAGGAAATATGTCTTCCTCTTTATTTAAATATTTTTCTTTGAATACTGCTAAATCAGTACCTACTGAACATTAAGCTTGTTGACATTGTGGATGATTGAGTACAAATTTATGGCATCATACAAGTTATCACATAAATGGTGGACTCATCCCTCTCTTTACTGTTATTTTCCCTCTTAAATGTAAATTTTCCAGATAATTATTATATTATTCTTATCATAATTTTGCTGAAATAATGAAATTTGAAGATACATACCTAGTTTAAAGGTATAAACCAGTGTGCTTTGCCCTGATGATCCCAGTGTTCAATGACATTACATCAGCTTCTCTATAGCACATAGCATTACTGTATGATGTTAGTCATGAGGGAATCCTTGACTTTCAGAACAAAAAAACTTCCTTCCCAGGTCTTGCCAAAAAGGCTTGAATATAGACATCATAATCCACTGGGAAAAATACAGTGCTTTTCAATCTCTCCTCTCTAGAGCATACTATGTCTGTTGTAATGTCTCTTACACAGTGATAATTTCTCTGTGGCTCCACAGTAGAAGAAAAGCTTTAAGAGCAGCAAGCAATGCTTTTCAGGGTAGAAGCCATGTCTTTTTTATATTTACTGTATCCATTGCAATATCTGTTAACACATTCTGAATAGGAGCATAGTATTATTAAGTGATAACTCTAGATACAAAGAGTACGATGTCATGGAAGTTTGAACTCATGCTTGAGGCAGAAAGGAAGATTCCCCTTCCCTTCCCATGTCCTACAGTTTAATTTATCTCTATTACCTAAAGATGGATATCATATAACCATGTTTCTTTTCATCTTATTGTTGGATGAACAAGAATCTACACTGTCCTTTTCAAAGAAAATAAAATTCCACCTGACTGCTTACTAGAAGTAATTAAGAGAAAATTAAAGACTCTTGTTCCATCCACTCAACAATCAGGTTTTGTTTTGCAAATAAATGAGGAACTACATCATTTCCCAAGAGTCAGCATTCTCTATTTGGTAGAGTTTGTTGATTTAGCAGTAATTATCTTCTTGAGATAACACAGATTAAAAAAATGCAAAGGAAAAGGAAAAGAAACTCTGTACTATTGATTCCTCAGTGACAGAGGTATAAAAACACCGCATTTGTATCCACCCCAGGGTCCTGAGCAAGCTGGCAGAAGTGCTCGCCAAGCCACTTTCCATCATTTACCAAGAGTCCTGGTTAACTGGGGAAGTCCCGGTTGACTGAAGGCTTGCAAACGTGATGCCCATCTACAAGAAGGGCCGGAAGGAAGACCCAGGGAACTACAGACCTGTCAGTCTGACCTCGGTGCCAGGGAAGGTGATGGAACAAATCATCCTGAGTGCCATCACACGTCACACGCAGGACAACCAAGTGATCAGGCCCAGTCAGCATGGGTTCAGGAAGGGCAGGTCCTGCTGGACTAGTCTTATCTCCTCTTATGACGAGGTGACCTGCTTGGTGGACGAGGGGAAGGCTGTGGATGTTGTCTACCTGGACTTTAGTAAGGCCTTTGACACCATCTCCAACAGCATCCTCCTGGAGAATCTGGCTGGGCATGGCTTGGACATGAAGGGCATGGCTTGGACGGGCATACGCTTTGCCGGGTTAAAAACCGGTTGGATGACCGAGCACAGAGAGTTGTGGTGAATGGAGCTAAATAAAGTTGGTGACCAGTCACAAGCTGTGTTCCCCAGGGCTCTGTTTTGGGGGCAGTTCTGCTTAACATCTTTATCAATGATGTGGACAAGGGGATTG
>NW_010202177.1:0-2672 GCF_000695765.1 Mesitornis unicolor
GAGGAAAGGGGAAAAAGAAAGGGAAAGGGAAAAGTGTAATTTATTTCTATCAGAAATGCAGTATGACTCAGTGATGTTAACAATGCCATGACTCATAATAATAGTATAATATTTATATAATAACTTGTAAATGCTAATTCATCCTTTACGTTTCCTTAGGTAGGCACACTAACACCAGCAGTGCTCAAGGGATAATTGTATTTTTACATACCCATAGAATAGTCACTCAACAGAAACCAACACTTGTCACAAATAACTATGTAGATGGATCTGAGCTACCACAATGCCCCTTATTCTCAGAAGAGGAAACAAGTGTCTCAGGGGAAGGTGTTTTGTGGGAAAGCTGTGAATTAATTTTTATTTCTGGCATTGCAGTATTTAACTTAATGTAGCTTATCAAAGGATAGCAACCTTAGATGAACATAAGTAGGACAAAGCTTTACCTACTTGATGGCCAGAACCACTCAAATTATGTACATTATAAATTACTTGCTCAGACTTTACAGCACAAAGCCCTTAGAAATTGTCATTTCTTGCTATGGTACTGATGACCACAAAAAAGAGACCATAGGAAAGAAGGGTTAGACGTTCAGTCCTTCAACAGGCATGAAGTTCATGTAGATGGCTGTGAGAAGACACATAGCAGTCTGATAATAAATATAAGAATATTCTTTTTTGACCTCAAAAATCTACAGAACTATGCTGCTGTCAGGAATGAGCACATCCTTGTCCTGAATTAGGGGAAGGCAGAGAGGAGGGAGCTAGAAAGTCCATGCATGGAATGTTTTGGAGTGGATGCAGTGGTACTAATGAGTGGGATACAAGCCTCACTCAGTGCATCATAATGAATCACTTCCAATTTTACTTGCTGCATAACAACAGAGTAAAGTTGAAAACATCACTTTTATTTTAATGTTATATATATAGCTTTATCGTTTTGCGTAATACTTTACCATGAATTGCACCAAAAAGTCTCTTGCAGAATTGACAGTGATATCAGTTCTGTAACATTATTTTCATTTTCTATATTGTAGTATCACATAGTGTTCCCAGGCAGATGTAGAAACAGTATAAAAGTAAACAAGTTCTTAACATAAATACCTCACAACGAAAGCAGAAGGGAGCTGGTTTCTCTGTGCTTGGCTGGTGGAGTTCAAGGGAGCAAAGGACTTAGATGAGGTTTCTAACCAGCAGAGCTAGTTTAGCCCTTCAGACAAGAAACTCGGTGCCTACCAGACACAGATATCCTTGATATTACCCAAAGAATAATATCTGTATGGCTAAGTATTGATTAGTCATAGCAAGTGCTGCAGAACCACACTTTAAATTAGACATTAACAGCAAATGATAAAGACAAAGGAAGAGTGAAAAACGACGGCAGTGACAAAGCTTGAACCAGACATGTTATTACATTGGCACCCTCACAGAGCTGCTGTACAGGGTAACAAATTAAAGCTTGCAAAAGTCCTTGAATGAAAAAGCTGTACAAGTGGAAATGACTGTTATTGCTATAATCAGTACATGGTGACAACAGAGGACTGCATGGATGTCATCCCTGGTCATTTTATATTCACCAGAAGCTGTTGCTTCTGATACTTGTGGACATCTGTGAATGTATAGAGAAGCAATGGCACACATCCATACTGGTAAACATGTCTGTGAATGATTAAATCATCACCGCAGCTTTGCTTTTGGATGGCAGATTTTGACTTAGCACCTCTGAATTTAGATGATAAGAAACTTGTTTATAATGGTCGTTCTTATGATGTGCAGAAGATCTGATCCATTGGTGGCATTGGTCAGAAATATTTTCAATGGCGCTTTGATTTTGATTGATTTATTTTATTCTCCAGAACATGTTACTACTGAAACAGTAATTGCTAAGACAGTGAATAACTGTCTAACTTGTAAGCTAATTTAACCTAATTTTAATAAGATCACCCACAGTCACAGATATTTCTCAGGGTAGTGGCACCTTCTATGCATTTTAATTAAACAATATATTATAGCTAGGTTGCCCTCTTCTTGCTCTTCGTTAGGCATCTTTCATGGTCACCATTAGAGAAGCAATATAGACAAGAGGAGTCTCTGATCTGAATCTGTGCTGTGCTGCTATTCCTATGGTTTTTATTTTTGCTATGAGCTTTTTAAAGAGTCAATGTTAATGTGTTGGTTCTTTTCAGTTAAGTGGCTCAACTTTTATGATTCCACTTATAACATCACCATGTGTCCATGTGACCTTGCTGTGATGGTTGAACAGTTGGAGCTGCAAAAAAAAGACATAAAATAAGAAAAAGCAAGCTAGCTTTCAGCTTTTAATACACGTGCAGCCCAACAGAGCAGAGATAAGAGCTGTCACAAACACTTTGATATTGACATTTCTCACCATAAATCCATCGGAGACACATACCTCTGTCAGCGTTAAGTACACCGTTGGGTGTTAAGAAACATTTTTCGTTGCTACTTATTCTCAAATGGGACAGGATTGGGAAAAGAGGAAATGCTTATGTTTGTGCAGAAGCCATTTCCAAGCCTTTCTTATCTCAAGCCTGTTTTTATGGTTTAAGGGTTACCAGCCTGAAAGGGAAGGACAGGTGGTGTCTGTAGGACCCCGGAGGGTTAGAGATCAGTACTGTTCCCTCCCCTTTCCGGCCACAGTCTATAAAAAAACC
>NW_010202177.1:2987-7053 GCF_000695765.1 Mesitornis unicolor
TTATTCTCTCTCTATTCCCTTTTTCTTAATCCTCCCCCTGGGAGGGGTAGGGGCAATAGAGAGAAAATCCTGCTCTCTCTCTCTCTGACCCTTAAACGGAGACACCTGTGAAAATGTGAAAATTATTATGTTTATATTTACAACCCTCCAAAAAACCCTGGATATTTGTGTTAGTCCTTCAAAAAGGGAGATCTTTGCAAAAACTTAGGAATAATTATTTAACGGTAGTTTTAAATTCAAGAATGCATTTGCTTTGGTAAAAAGACTGAATGGCAAACCCAAATCTTACCCCAGCAAAATGGTGTAATTTAGAATAATAATTATTACTGTTGCTGCGTTATTTAACTCTTATGCATGATTCTCAGATATAAATCTGTAACTGAGCTTAGAAATTTGGGTACAAGTCAGTCTCTGTGTTTCTTAAAAACTGCTTCTGTACAATGTTGCATATACATTTATGTCATAATAGTGTTGTAATATCTATACAGAAAAAGAAATGTGACTAATGCACACGTTTATAGCTAAAATGGGAAACTATTCTGATTTGTATCTGATACAAAGATAAAGGGATTCCTTCAGTTAAATAGGAGAATGATTTATGTGGCACATTTAGCCACTACATTGGCTAAAGTTAGCACATGAGGGCCTAAGCAGAGGGCAGACAATGTAGACAGAATAGTAGAAGCAAGGTGAAAACCAATGCAAAAGAGAGAGTATTTATTTAAAAACAAAGAATAACCCTTCCTCCATATGGAAACCAGAGAATTATTTGTTCTTCTCTTTATGCTTTTTAAGGTAATCCTATTGATGTGCAACAGTCTCAAGGGTCATGAGTGGCCCCTGGATTAGTCACTGCACTTTTTACTGTAGGACCCATCCAAGCATAAGGAGCCATAAGCAAGAGTGAACAAAGACAGCTTTAACCGGATTCTTATTTATACACGTGTGCCCATGCAAATGTACACAGAAATGCACATGGAGATAAAAACAAGAAATGAAATCATGCGGTAACTTTATTTTGAGCAATACTCAGACTGTAATAGTTATTGCTGACCCAAATTTGCTCTGTCTGTGTGGATCCAAATGCATAGGTATATAAAAATGTGTATGTATATACATATATGCATATATAAATACACAAAATGTATCTGTGTATATGTATATATAAACACATAGGTAAATATAGAGAAAGACAGAGAAAGAATAAGCAATAAATATGACAACCACAATATGACCTTATCTCATAGATTTCTTAGTTAATTTTCATATCCTTGGAAGACAAATGCATTTATCCCTGCAAACAAGTATTAAAATGCATTGATCATTAAAGAAGATATCTGATGACAATTTGAAATACAGACAAATTATAATTTCTTCTCTCATCAACAAACGATAAAGTGTCAGCATCCATGGACACTGAATTTGTTATTAAACTTTGCCAAGACAGAGACTGCTAGCAGGAATATGTTTTTCTTACTACTATTATCTACAGACAGGCTGATTTAGGGTTTTCTTTTCAGTGCTTCTGCTTTTAAGAATTAAATTTATACTTGAAAAAACTCTATTCCTGTATCTTAAAAGTATGCATTGATTAATGAGTGTTAATTGTAAGTTTAATAAAAATAAGTAATTAATTAAACCAGTACTCATAATTTTGAATCCTTAAGACAGAATTAAATCACCTAGTTCTGTTTTTTGGTTATAGGAAAAGGAAGACAAAAAAAAGGAACAGGACTCCATTCAATTAAAACATTATAATCACACAAGTAGCATTAATTTCACTTCTAGAGAAAAGAGATCTTCAAGACATTTATCCTCCACCCCTACTTTGGAAAGCTGTTTACATATTTACTTCTATGAGTGATAAGCTCAAGCAATTAGACTGTCCAGCCTTACTTCTACAGCTGAACTTATAGTCATCTGTTGAAAGTAAAGCATGAACAAGACTGGTGAAATAGCCATGTGCTCAGAGCTGGTGTTTTTCTTTCTTAGGGATTCAGTAGTTACCAAATTGTTTCACTAATTATAGAAAAGGTTTACTTTTTATCTTGGCATTAAAAAACGGTATCAGACCTAACAGAATGGCATTTTTACTTGTCTGGCTTTTCTCCATGATAATAGGCAAAGGTGCCAATTTTGTGTCCAACAACATGCTAAAAATGAGTGTGTTAGCTTGTTATTAGCAAACCAAGTGACAATGAAGCAGTATAAATATGTGTTTACACATATATATGTTCCTATACCACACATTTGGACAAGAAAGTATGTAGTTAGTGATCTTGTCTTGTATATATGGTCCACTCTACAGCTGTTGACATGACATCCAAACTCATCTGAAATGCAGATCACTATAGACTCATTTGAAAAACACGATCCTCCCGCCACCAGCTGTTCATCAATAGCATTGCATTGGAGGTCCCTAATACGAGGTTCTGGAGCTAAGCAGAGAGATGTGTTAAAGATCTTATTACGTTAATTGACACAATACATGATTACACGACAGAGCTGAATGAACATCATGCCAGTGGCTGGAGTAACTACTTTGAGGCAATGTATAGCTATGCATTCTGTAATGCTAGTGGTGGAAATTTGCCACGTGTCTTTTAACTATATCCTTTCTGCTAAGGGTCCTAAAATGCTGAAAGGACAAATCACGGAACCAGAGTTCTAAAAAACAGATTATTTTGACTACAGGGAAATTTTCCTGTGTCTTTTTTTACCTCTCTCATCCTTCATCTTCAATAAACATCATCAACATTTTTCTGACTGCATAAAGGTGTGGCACAGTATGCATAACAACACTTTGTTTTGTACAACATGCAAAATTTAATGCATTTGGATTATTGGGTTAATATTTTTAACAAAACCTGGCTTATGTTCAAGCAGTAATATAGGACATTTTCTTTTGG
The DNA here is from genome assembly GCF_000695765.1 of Mesitornis unicolor. Lineage (NCBI taxonomy): Eukaryota > Metazoa > Chordata > Aves > Mesitornithiformes > Mesitornithidae > Mesitornis > Mesitornis unicolor. The sequence goes on from NW_010202177.1 coordinate 5,897, forward strand.
AAAGCTGGCAAATGACAAAATAATATCTAGAAGATTTCAGAATTGCTATCTTCTCCTTTTTAATGACATATTTAAATCAAGCTGCCACCTCCCTCTGAAATCACAAGGCTCAATTCTGTTTCTGGTATAAGAAAGACTGGGACAGAAAAAGAATGAGGCATGAGTATGCCTGTGAGTATAAGTGTGTATGAGTTCACATGTGTGGGAGAGAGATGGAAAGAGAGGTAGTGATAGAAGGAAAGAGGGAGACAGAGAGATTTAATGAAAAATTTGGATTACAACAATGTTTCTCAATAGTAAGTCCAGCCCTCAAAGCAAATTAAATTTCTTTTCCAATACTGTAAAGCTTAGTATTAGATCTGACACTTAAAAATATGCCTGCATGGCTGTGCCACATCCAAGCTGCCAGCGTTTGAAACAGCTTCAAAGCCAGTGCAGGGCATAAGATTTAAAGAGAGCAGTCTAATTTCTGAGCAGAAGCTCAGTAAAGCATGTAGATAAAATCCTGGAAATGAAAATGGGCTAGAGCTTAAATAAATATACTCTATCCCTTGCCATCCCTCTCCTCTTACAAGTATTCCTCACAGTAAATATTATCTGGAATTTCCTGCCCTTGAGGTCCTGGCAAAATCCACCTGGCTGGGATGGAAGAACATATCAAACACTGTCTGGACTTGGGGCATGAACAAGGAAGATTTGGGGACAGAGAGTATTCAATTTCTTTCTCTCCTTATTTCTCAGGGATAAAAGGTTAAGTGCCATGCTCTCAACAGATCTAGAGCCATATAAGAGAGAAATCTCTAGGTAAAATCAAGAAATCAAAATATTTTATTTTTGGAACTGTGAGACAGTGAAACATCTATTTATCTCAGCATGTAACAACACAGCATGAAGTACATAAATTTGATTATTTCTATCTCACATCTGGAAAAAAAGAAAAAGGTTTCAAACAAATAAGGGCCATCCTGCAAAGGGACAGGGTAATGGTCAGAAGCATTTACTTTTCAGAGTTGCTTCAGTAAAACCAGTAATTTGTGTTTAAAGATGACATTTCAGAGTCTAAGCAGAGGTAATCTTTTACTGCTCTATATCCAGAAAAAGATCAATCTTTTGAAACCCAGAGATACTTCACAAATGTTCTAATTTTACCATTTTCA
>NW_010202177.1:7065-12719 GCF_000695765.1 Mesitornis unicolor
GGCTCATGCAATCCCTGGTAATTCTGTGTGGCTATAATATACAATTTCCAGATTTCACCTGTGAAGTATCTTCAATGTGACTCTAGTATGGATACTAAATGTGATTAAATTGTAACCTGAATCTCTTGGAAGACGATTAAATGTAGTCTGAAACAACATTACAAATCATCACGTTTTGCGTTAGCAGTGTCCCAGACAATGATGAAGTTATAAGGAAGATTCCCTGAATTTCTCACAAGGCTGATGACCTTATTTTTGAATTGTCAATATCTAGTTAAGAACTGTTATCTGGATAGTTTGTTGATAAGTTGTTTCTTTTTTATTGCAATTATATGACCCAGTTGATGAATGGTAATAATGAGGAGAATAAAATGACAAGTCACACAATATATAACCATTTGAAAAACTCATTCATTAAGTATTCTAAATGTAGGAAGAAACATTTGTTACATATTCTTAGAGAATAATATAAATTACACCTAATCACAATATATTTGTAAATGAAAAAGAAAAATAATGACATTCTTGCAAATGAGGTTAACAACTATGAATAATTGGCTTTGCTTAATAGCATCATATTTGGATTTTCAAAGTAGATAACAGTGATGCATATTGATTTATAACAAGAAAAAAAATCCTTAAGGTTTCTAATGTATATGACAAATTTTAGAAGTAGGTATGCCCTGTTATACACACAGTCTATTGCACAATTTTCTATATACAGTCCAACCAATATAACTGAAAATTCACAAAGTCCTTTTCATAGAGTCGTAATTTGTTTCAACATGTGTCTGAATCCAGTGAATAGGTGATTGATTTTACACACATCTATTTTGTTAGATCAAAAGGAATAAATATTCAATGTACACAAACCACACCAGTGCTTAACAATGAAAATGAGGAGTCAATGTTTTTGGGTTTTATTTTTCCATTTTCCCCCATCAGTGGTGTGAAACTAGGAGGCTAAATGGAACACATCAGGTTTTGCCTTTAATTTCTTCTTCTTCTTCTAATTTGGGGGAACTCTCACTCTATTTCTACAAAAGGATTATTTAGAGGGTTTAAGGGTTGCTATTCATCTAATCTAGCCCTAAAATATAAAAATTTGATGTCTGAGCCTGAGCCAGTTGTTTGAACATCTGTCTATAATTAGCCAAGAGAAAGGCATGACCAGAGGCAGTACATCTACTGTAGGTCCCTATCTTAGGATGGGATGAATGACATCCAGATGCTGCACATTTCCTTGTATTGATATCAAGAAACTGATGATGACCATCTCAGATCCAGACTCAGAAGGTTAGGTTGAGGCAGATGAAGCACAGGGAGAAATGTCAAATTTGGCTCCACTGTCAAGCACGCTTTTCCTAACATCCCTCATTTCTAATGTCGCTACATCTCTATGAGAGCCAGTATCTTCATTAGGCTAACTTCCGTTCTATTTATATCAGCTTGTTCATGATTGCAGCTTCACATAGTTAGTGACTTTTTGGCTAGGAAAGATTTGTGTTTAGCAAGTTGATGTTCTGTAACAGATGAAATTCCTGATCTCGGGTTGCACAAAACAAGGTAAACAGTCTCAAAATGTGCCATTCAGTGTTACAGCTGCAGTGGCATCTTTATTTTTAGTCAATTCTTACAGCAGTCAGATGCTTCTCAATAGGTAATGCTACATAATTGCAAACTGGTACTGTAATTCTAGGGGGAGTGATAGGGGTTGCAAATAAGAACAACAACAGAAAATTACTCTTGATTCTTTGTGATCTTTTCACACACAGGAAATCAAGAAACACCAATTGAAAATTAGTTCAACAAGCATGAGTAACAGGAAAGGAAAACTCACCATCTGCAATGATAATAATGTATTACATCTTTCACTAAAACTTCTTGAAATACTTCATAGATATCAGTAACTCCGTCTTTGAGGTACATCTTTAGGGTTAGTGAGTCTGACTGGAGGCTGATGCACAGGAGGTTGATGCACAGAAGGTTGGATGACTTGCTAAAGGGTGTATATGGGAATATCAAAAAGTCAAAATAGACATCTCTGAGTGGCCTACACAGACACCTAAAATGTATAGCTTTGGATTAAATATTAATGTATGTTTCTGTCTATTTTTGCAATGAGACACAAGAATCCCCAAATCAGTAGTGTATTTTTTTTTTTTTAGTACAGCAATACTAAGGAGGTGGATTAGACCACAGAATCAGGAGCACACAGATAATTAGAATGTATGTAACCCTTTTCCCCTTGTATAGCTACAAGACTGTCTTGTCACACAAGATCAGAAAAGCACCCACAAATTGAAACTAAGAGACCTTCCCCACTTATGCTATCATTTGGTTGCTTGTCTGCATAGTGGAAACATAAGCTTACATAAGTTCAGTGCTGCAGAAATTAAGACCAGAAAGAAGTTATACTTTTCTTTTAACAGGAAGGGTAATTAACCACTGGAGCAACTTACTTAGGGGTTTGGTAGCTTCACTAGTGCCAGAAATATTTAAGTCAAACTATTCTAAGAGATACGTTGGAGTTCAAACAGAATTAATTCAAGGAAGTCCTATGACTTCTGTTATGAGGGAGGTCAGATGAGTTGTTCACAATAGTCCCTTCTGGCTTCATAATCTATGAAGCTATGAAGCTACATGAACCTCTTTCAAGAAATAAAGATGATGGTAACTGTCTATAAATACTTGATAACATGAAATTGCTGGAGGAACTACTTAAGGTGGTTAATGATGGTATTATAGGGAATAATGTCCTCAAACTGAAAAGACTAAGGTAGAATATTTAAGAAAGAGAGTATTTTCTAGAAGTGAGGTCAATTGCACAGTGGAGTAATTTGCAAAATTGAGCTCTATAAAAAGAGCTGTGCAAGAAGAGTGAATAAAGCATGCAATTATTCTATGAAGCAAGTCTGTTCTACAGCTGGGTAATTCAAAACTAAGTTGTTCAGAAAGTCTGACACTGGTGTACTTTCCTTTTAATTTTTTTTTAGAATTGATTAGAAAATGGTTTACCAGCCAATGCTTTCTCATCTGAGCAGGAAACTTCAGAAAATTATTTCATCTGACTTACAATAGGTCCTACCAAGTAAATGGCTATTCCATAAGAAGAAGCAAGCCTTCTACTTGTGATTTTGTTTCTTTGTTCCTTAAAAGTGAAAACATTTCCCTTGGAGATGGATACCTAACAACAATTGAGTGTACATCCTTCCACCTCAGTGCAAACTGACTCCAAAATCCAAAGTTGTAAATATAGAAAGGGCTGACATTTTTTGTAGCTGCGGTCATGTTTCCTGTGGCTCCTCTCAGCTTTTTTTGCATACCGACGTGGTTTGTCTGGGCTTTGCACACATTCTGTGTCTAAAAGAGCCTCATTATTGGCCTGTGCAGAGACAAGGGAGGTGGAGAAGGATGACAAGGTTTGCATTAATTGCACAGCTATCTGTTGTTCCAGGGGCCATTCATGCATATAATAACTTAAGTAGAGTTTCAGTGAGTTGGAAGCTCTTGCTTTTTGTAATGTTTTGGCAAGCTGATTTCTTATTATCGCACAGTTGGTATTTCTTTTTAAAGTCTTGACAGAAAGCTGTAGGTGGCCACATAGCTTTTGTCCTGCTAGCAATACATTTGCAGCATTCCATTAGTCAGGCAAGAAGTCAACTGGCACAACTAGATTTTACTATGTTGACGTTCTTGATAGAGGTCATCTCAGACAGCACAGTTCAGATGTGAATCTACCTGCAAATTCCCATAAAGCATAAGGGTAGCTAAGGATTGCATTGGTCTATTAATTAGGGATGGTGGCAGCTGGAATGTTCATCTCAGTTTTCATATTCAGATTACTGCAAGTCTGGAGTATCTCCTGTTCTTGATCAACAAAATCTATCATACCCTCAAGCTATTCTTCAGTTAATTCAGTGGCATTAGGCTGGGAACTGCACGCTCTATTCTTTCTGATTGCTTATCAAAGGAAACTTTACCCAAGTTACCAAAGGTTTGAATTTATGCATGTCTATGTTTCTGTTTTTAAAATATCCTTGACAGTAAATAAGGTCTGCTACTCCTACAGCTTGAGAATTCATAGAAATTGGTGGAATAAAGCAGAGAAATTTATCCAGGAAAATACAATATAAGGTGAAGATTCTGTTCTGAGATTATAAATTAAGTTAGAAAAGCACTTGGGAAGATATGGTGCCTTAGAATTTTGGAACAGTGGAGACTAGTTTCTTCTACAACATCGCTAAAAAGGCGATTCTCTTTCTCACTGCTCTGGCATATGTCAGGCCCAGTTACAAGACAAAGCAGTTTTTCTACCTTTTCAGATAGTCAAATAAACCTGTGTTTGAACATTGAGTATGCTTTCAGTAAGGATTTATGCATTTGTGTTTTGTTGGTAGGGATACGCAGGGAGAGCAAAACATAAGAACTTACCAATATGAGAAAATTACTTAAACATAAAAGGAAAATGCTGAGCTTTAAATACTTTGAAAAATAAGTCCATTTCAAAGTCTGTGTCCAGGCATGCACCTTTTTGATCTTGAGCCTAAAAAGTTAATTACAGCTTGGCTATTTTGCCTCAGGCTCTTTTAGCACTAAGTTGGTTAAAGCAGCCCCTGTTCTAGATGTGATGGATGTTTCTTTTATTGGTCATTCTCCTCTCCTAGTGGACCATACCACTATGCCATAAATTAAAGCATCCTTTAGCTCACTGTTTTTTGTAGGTGACGCGGAGCAGCCCATACAGTAAGAAAGCTACAATACAATTGCTATTAACCTGTGTGGAAAGCTAAGATTAGAGGTTAGAACACATCTACTTTTCAGACTGGATTTGCAGGTTTTGGTCTGGTTTAGTCTTTAATATTTGCCATACACAATCAAGTATATAAACTATAGAATCCCTGCCATGTTTGAATCACTGCTATTAACAGTACAAGATGGATCTTCCATCACACAGTTTTCCACAGCAGTTAAAATCTACAGAATTATATGTCTAAGATTTAAAACCAGTTGATTATAATTTACAGCTTATTAGTAAAGGAAAAAAAAAAAGGTATCCATTACCAAATGTAAAATTAAATGTTCATCAAGCTAATTAGCCAGTTTGTTGTTCTCATTGAGTTTATTGTTGCAATTTTATCTGTGCAAATTAGCAAAGAGCCTAATTTGTGCAGAGATCAATAATTTCTTTTGTTGTTGTTTTTGTCACTGTTGTGATAATGCATGCACATATTTAAATTGTTTCAATAAGAAGACTGTAGTGTTTACTTTAGACTTTGCAAGTAAACCAATAGTACCTGAGCTCAAATGGACAAAGGATCCAAATTATTGGTTAAACAAATATTCATAGTCATCTACTGCAGCTAGCTCATTGACAAAATTTGCTACTTGTTTTCCTGTGAAGATTTGTGGATGTAAGTCTAAATGTTCTACTATTTTTTATACAATTATTCCTGTATATATGGATCCTACCTGTGTTCCTGCAAGAGTACTGTGAAATATTTTGACTCTAAGCATTCATCTGTCATGTCAAGGCAAGTGGTAAAAATCCAAAAAGGGACTTCAATTTTACAGTGGTGAGTCATAGAGCCTAAATTTTAGGTAATGGTGAAACTTATAATCCTATTTGTGGGGCACTTAGGTTGAGATTTATC
>NW_010202177.1:12792-20226 GCF_000695765.1 Mesitornis unicolor
AAAAAAAAAGAAAAAGAATCTAAAAAAAGGATCAGTATATAAACTCTCATGTATTTTTAATGATTGCATTATGATGAGAGGAATCACCCTTAAAATGGACTATTTTCCTCCAAGGATTATTAGGATGAGTTTTGATGAAGACATCTGCATAGCTGACATCTGCATTTAGGTAAAGAAAGTACACCCTTAGAGTCTATACATAATGCATAGAAAAAGGCATATCAGATTGTATCTTGTTTCCCTGGCAGGACAAAGACCATAGGAAAGAGCAGTGAAAACATGTAGAACACCTTGAGTTTGCTTTTTAGAAAGGAAGGGAATTTACAAAAGAGAACATAAGTTAACTAATTGCTGAGACAGTGTAGTTAAATAGTCACTCATGCTTTTCTGTTTTTCAGTTAGTACCACCTACTATTTCTTTCTATTATTAAATACTAATAATTATTTTAGGTTTGTCCTATGTTCTGGTAAATTCTTATTTTAGGCAGATTCTTCCTTTAGCTGAATAGCTACTGTGTAAAAATATCTAAGAACTATATTCTGATTATTTTAATAAATCCCTTAGACCTCTTTGGGGTCCTTCAGGGTTATTTTCTTTGTATACAACGGCTACCATTATGCTCCCTCCCCATTCCTGAGGGGTGAATAAGGTAAAAAGGAGAAGCTGAATAAGCAAATAAATAAATAAATAATCCCTCCTCCATCCCCATCTCCCAAAGCTGGATCATACAAGCTACAATATTTCGTAAACAGGGGAGGAAAAGGATAAAAAACAACAACAACAAAACTATCCCCCAAACAGTTGGCACATAAAACAGCCCAGAGGCAATCTCTCTTGTAGCACACCAGCCAAACACATAGGTATTTATGTGAAAAACAATTCAGTTTACTTTCCCTAATCCTCCTGATTCTTCCCTCCCCTGACAAAAAACTGTGGTGCTTATCACAGGAAAGCTGGTACTTTGCCTTGTCACTCACATAGCCCTTGGGTATGAATGGCCTTAAAAGAAGCCTAGGTATGTTTCCCTTTGATATTTTGTTGAGATGGGGCAATAAGGGAGATGAGATAAGACAAGCAAGGATAAAATGTACTGTCAGAACAAACTGAGGGTAGCATTCACTGGAACAGACATAGTCCTATTGTCTCATACTAATGTAAATAAAATAAATTGAAGGGTCACATGCTAAAGGTAACTAGTCATCTCCACTTATTACAAAAAAAAATCTAGCTGGATTGCTTAGCTAGGGTGACTAGCTAAAATATAAACAACTTTTGATACTGTGTATGAGACAGATAAATGCCATCCATTGCAACCTATACTGATCTGAGGGACTTTTATACAATTCCCCATTATAGCCTGAAAATGTCCTAAACCAGTCCTGAGCATGTGCTTAAGTGTTTTCTTTAGCTGGGTCACGCAGGCAATGCAAGTGGATGAACTATACTGGTGAAGCACACGTAACTTGAATATTATTTTCTTGTTGATCCACCATGTATGGTACAGCTCATCTTTTCAGCATGAAAATTAGTAAATCAACTATTAACCCACTTCCTTCTTTCAGTGTTAATAGAAAACATGTAGGAAAAGCTCTGAGAGTCAGCCTATGGATTGCAGTACCTACTACTGTATTTGCAGTTGAAACTCAGGTATTTAAGAGAGAGTTTACTTGGATACAGAATGCTGACTTATGCACAATTAATACAGAAGTAAACCTCTAAACATCCAAGGTAGCTCTGAATCCTGACATAAAGACATACTACTTCTGAAGACCACATGCATTGCACAGCATGGCATAGCATAGTTATGTAGGAAGGGATGTATAATGATCACCTAGACCAACTGCCTGACCTGTTCAGAGCTGACTGAAAGTTAAAGCATCACAGAATCACAGAATGTTAGGAGTTTAAAGGGACCTCAAAAGATCATCCAGTCCAAACCCCCTTCCAGAGCAGGATCACCTAGACTAGGTCGCACAGGAACACATCCAGGCTGGTTTTGAATGTCTCCAGAGAAGGAGACTCCACAACCTCTCTGGGCAGCCTGTTCCAGTGCTCTGTCACCCTTACAGTAAAAAAGTTTTTCCTTGTGTTCAGGTTGAACCTCCTATGCTCCAGCTTGCACACATTGCCCCTTGTCCTGTCATTGGCTATGACTGAGAAGAGCCTGGCTCCTTCCTCCTGACACTCGTCCTCTACAAATTTATAAACATTAATGTGGTCATCCCCCAGTCTCCTCTTTTCCAAGCTAAAGAGACCCAGCTCCCTCAGTCGCTCTTCATAAGAGAAATGCTCCACATATTTTTTAAGGGCATTGTCTAAATGTCTCTCAAACACTGATAGGAAATTTAACATATTGGCGCTCCATTTGGAGAGAGAAGCAGGAAAAATAATGACATACAGCGATCATAATATAGGATCCTGCTACTTCACAGATATCTATGGCTGAACAGCACAAAAAACCTGCACCAATGTATTGCTTTTCTTTGCTCAGACTATTACCTTTTTTAAACACAATTCCAAAATTAAATGCATATGACTTAAAAATTGCATATTTAAGTAAGAAGATAACAAAGTCTTCATATGATCCCTAAATTCCTATTAAATCCTAATAATAAATCAGAATCTGTCTGGCACATTCATGGTTCTGCAGCTAAAAAGCTAGGCCAGAAAAGAATACAAGAAGTCTATTGTGGTCATACTAGACCAAAATAAAAAAGCTGGGAAAGTTCCTAGAAAGATTTTAGAAAGGAAGTCCTGGAAAGGTGACATAGCCTTCAAGGATATTACACCTTTCAGAAAATTGCATCCTACTGACTTAACAACTGAAAAATATATCCTTCTAAGGCTACCATAACAGCAAATAATGAAATTCAGGAAATTTCACTTTCGTGTCGTGATTTGGAAACATGTGAACATCCTATGTTATTAATTTATTAATTAGGTGTTTATAAACCTATACGAAAACCTCTGGAAATAAATCACAGAATTTTTGAAGTTTGAAAGGACCTCTTGAAATCATCTATTCCAGCTTGCCTACTCCAATAGCATCAGTTAGGGCAGGTTGCTCTAAAGGACATGACTGTTACTGGGTTGGCAAATCTTGACAACAGGAACCTATTGGCAGGAAAACACTTATCAGCTCCTTCCCTCTGACCTCATTCTTCAAACTTACAGAGTTTTCCTTATGAAATTCCTACTTAAATTCACTAGGAAAGATGCTACCTGTAAGGACTGACAATGTTTACCTTAACCACAAAACAGCAAAAGAAAGTTCAGAACGATCAGGCTTACAGCTTTAGTCCAGAAATTTGGAAAGGAGCCAACAAGTGTCAGAGAAAGCACTGAAAATCAGAAGTTTGAAATTTGGCTCTTCATCTCCATCTTTCCACCATGACTCTCCATCAGCTACTGATTTTCACTTCTGCAGTTGTGGCAAAAGAAATAACAATTAGCGGGACACTGTTGTAAAATTACTGGGACCATGTTCCTTGTTATATAATTAGAATTATTCATACAGCTTAACAATTAATTACTCCACGTGGTTAGATAAAATTATTTAATATAATTGCAGTGCCTCAAGGTATAGCAGTACTTTAACTGTGCTAGACACCATACACCTACCTGCAAGATGAAATAGCCTCAGAGAGTTAATAGTCTAAATAGCAAGGAAAGATAAAGGACTGAAGGGTAGCTAAGGGCATGGAAAGCTGAAATAGCATGCCCAAGGCCATATAACAGATCTGAAGTAAAATTGGTGGTAGAAATCGGATTTCAGAAGTCCATATTAAATGTCATGCGTAAGACCAACTTTATGTTAAAAAGTCTGTTGCATGGAGATCTCCATAAGTTTTAATTCTCATGAACTCTTGCAAGTCTATGTGATGTACACTTTCCTAATTAAAAGTTAAAATTACTAAGTTGAACAAAAGGGAAATGCATTTTGAGATTCTTCAGTGCAGAAGATAGCAGAGAGTTTCATTGACATCAAAACTTTGAATTGAATTACAGGCGAAAACAAACAAATCACTAAGAGTGAAACATTACTTGATGATAAATGTTTGTAATCACATAATAGTAGTTACACAGTGGCAGATATAATCATAAATATAACTAAGCTCAGAATATTTTTCCTGGAGAAGAGCAAAAAGTTGCTATTCAAAGTTAAGAATGTTTGTTTGTTTGGTTGGTTGGCTTTTTAGAGAACTTTCCTAATGATACATGTTGTTCTTGGAGTCTTTCAGAATTACCTTTTTGTGATATATAACATAATTAAAAATGTAATTGATCTTTGACCTAAATCTCAACAAAATAAGTAGCTAGGAGAGTATTGAGGTTGTGGTTAAGACATTGAAGAATCTATTCAGCCGGCTAACACATGTCATATAGCTTTGCTTAATCCTGGATTTCTATTGGTTCTGCCTTCAATGCTCTAATGCTGTGAGAATAAAGATATGATAGGAAAAAAGCTATCCACTTGAGTTAGCCGTGAAACATCTGGTAAAATCTAAGATGCATAAAACTGAGAAAGAATATTTGCTATGCTCCTAAATACGAGTAAGTTAACCAGCTTCTACAAAGCTGGCAGATTTCTTGACAAACGAATGCAAATGTTAAAGCAAAACATTAGAGGTTTTCCATAATATCTCTGCGTGGGGTTGTTCTATGACAGTATACTTCATCCAAGGCCACTGAAAAATTATAAGTTTTGCTGTACTTGATGGGTGAATTCCTTGGTTTGTGTTAGAAAAGATGATCTTTCTGCCCTTAAGACTGATGAATTAATTAATCAAAGACATCTTGAAGACATTCATGCCTACAAGGAAAAATTGGAAAAAGAGTGGCTGTGGAGAAGGGGATATTTGTTGAACCAAATTCTTTTGAATATTTCAATTTCTTGTTTACTGTTCTTTACCCTACTTAAAAAAAAAAAGATTATTTAAATATCTTTTCTAAATATGTAGTCTAATACTGATGGCTCATTTAGGCAAAGTACCATGTTTCCATAATATATTGGGTAATGTGTACTGAAACAAAATTATGAGACCTTATAATATTAAAATAAAATCTCTGTTAAAAATCCCAGTGGAGGAAATACAATCTGAAGATTAAAATTAAATTGATGAAGAGGTAAATTGGACTAAATAGCATGCATATGACTGTAAGCAAGTTGCTGAATCTTTCAGTGCCTTAGTTTCTAGTCTACAAGAAAACATCGTTAATACTTTTTTTTTGTCTTACCTATCCTTGCTTCTCACCTGGACAGGGTAGGAGATCCATGTTGCAACCTGTACACACTGTGCCAGCAAAAACTAAATATGTATGCATAAAGAAAATATTCCCAAAGGTCAGTAGATAGAGAGACATATTGTATAGGAAAAATGCTTCCCTGAGACAGCTAAACTGTCAGGTACAATGTCTCCATGGGCAGATCGATTATCTCTCACTGATTGGAGATAATATAAACTTACAACATAAGTTCAGACTTTAAAAGTTAAACTTAATCAATTCTTGAAAAGAAATGTTATGGATATCCAGCATGAGAACCATACTAACTTCTTGTCAATAACCATATAATGAATTTTTATATCTGAGCTAGTTTTCTTGTCTCCTTTATAGCTTGAGAGAACTGCTACCCCTAGGGAATGATTTCCTGAGTATCGTGCTTTGACACATGCACAAATACATTAAATGAATCATCCACTGGTGATCCAATATCATCTGTTGACTAAAGAGAGATCTATATGAGATATTTTAAAGATCAAGTATAGAAACAGATGAGACATACTCTAAAAGCATTTACTTTTCTGTACTGACTGAAAAGGGAACCTAGATATCACCAACATAGAAATGTGACATACAATTTATAGCCACTCAGGACACCCTAATAGTTCACCTCGTCTTCAGTAGTCTTTTTCTGAGAGAATGAGTCATTTGGTATTAGGAAAGGAAGAGTCTAGACTTTAGACACCCAACAGAATAGACATTAGTGCCTTGCAGTTCAGAATGGGAGGAGAAAAGGGTCAATCCTAAACTCCTGTCTACACTTCTTAATGATGTTCTTCTTTTGCTTAAACTTTGCTATCCACAGTTGTTACCTGTTCACTGGATAGCTACTGTTAGTCACTTTCTGTGAAGTTTAATTATGTCCATTTGTTGTATGTGAGGGTAAATAGCATGTGAGAGCAACTGGTACATTAGATCACACTGTTCGGGACAAGTCAGTATAAAAGGAGTAACAACTAACAAGGAGAGTGATAAATTAAACACACAGGCACAGAGAGCTAACAAACAGGTGAAAATTGAGACAATAAGGAAGACCTGAGCTCTTTGGCCAGTGGCTGATGAGCCACTAATGAAATGACTCACACATAGCCTTGGAGAGGATGCACCTGAAAAGGGTGGCTCATGAGTGACATATGATGAGATATCAGAAGGGGCTTGTAGAACTCTTCAAAACTTGACACAGGACAATTAGTGGAAATGTCAAAGGTAGGGGAAGGGAGAGCTGAGGATGGATGTAGGAATTAAAAATATGGAAAAATGGAAAGGAGGTAAAAATCACAGAATCACAGAACGTTAGGGATTGGAAGGGACCTCAAAAGCTCATCCAGTCCAATCCCCCTGCCGGAGCAGGAACACCCAGATGAGGTTGCGCAGGAAGGCATCCAGGCGGGTTTTGAATGTCTCCAGAGAAGGAGACTCCACAACCTCTCTGGGCAACCTGTTCCAGTGCTCTGTCACCCTCACTGAGAAGAAGTTTCTTCTCAAATTTAAGTGGAATGGCAGGCACATGCTAGGAAGCTGCTGGGCTATGTGCTTATCTAATGTAATCTTGTGCCTGATCACAGCAGTCTGCCCTACCTTCTTATTAAATACTTTTCTTGACTATTTTTTCGTGTACAATTTTATTCCCTGTCCTACATGTGACTGCTGCAAGATCCAAGTGCTGGAGACTGGCAAAGCAGCTGAGGGTCACAGGGCTCACAGATCTAGGTATCAGCATCCAGACAGACCAGTGTGTAAGAGAGGTCTGACTGCCAGAAACTGGGAAGAGGACTACTCATCACAGGGCTCATAGACATAAAGTCAGCAGCTGTGTATGTGTGTCAGAATGGACCTGTATGTATGAGATGTCTGAAAGCCAGTGACTAGAAAGACATGGGTTTATTTACTTTTCCCCAGTTAATCATGCCTGCATGTGTGTGTATGTATCTCTATCTAACTTCAAGCTGAACTAACTGGTGAGTAGGAAGATACCTGCAACAGCCAAGACTCACAGTTTGAGCTAGTGGTCCATACAGGGTCTAGGGTATGGTCATAGATATTAAGTAGATTGAAAGCTTGTGCTAATACTCAAGGTATCCCTGACTGTGGGGATTCTTGTGAGATGATTCGGTGATTGCATGTCATGGTTTAGGCCCAGTGCATAACTG
>NW_010202178.1:0-15343 GCF_000695765.1 Mesitornis unicolor
ATAAAATAATAAATAAAATAAAATAAAATAATAAATGAAATACTGCCTTGTGTTGCCTTCCTTGTAGCTTCCAAAGGAAAACTGCCCATCAAATGGATGGCTCCAGAGTCAATCAACTTCCGACGGTTTACCTCAGCGAGTGATGTGTGGATGTTTGGTAAGTGAGTACCAGTGGTGGATGTTTCATTGTCACTACTGTAAATGGGTAATTTCCAGATATTTGGCACTGTTTTTACTGTACTTTTTGAAAATCCACTTTCTTCCAGCATATTTTAATCTCTGTATTTTTCTTTCCATTCTCTACTCAGTAAGTCAAGGGTTTCATGGGCCTTTTCGCCTCTACTAAGAAGCAAACAGAAATTAAAGTATGAGGAAATTAGGTCACAGTCATTACAGAGATTATTTTTTTACTGTTTTTCCCTCTAATTTATTTTCATTACACCATTATTTGCTGTTTCTATTTTATATTTCCACTTTTATGGTGACATGCCTGCTTCCTTGTTTAATGCATAGATCAGCCTATGTCAAACTGAGATCAGCCTATGTGCTGTCCTGTTTCCAATCTTTAATGCTAAATTACCACTTAATTTGTGTTTCATAGCTCCTGTTGACTTACAAAATATGACCAGAAACGGAGTAAAAATAAGGGTAAATGGGAGTATCCTGAAGCCTGGATCTTTTTTTCCTAAATATGCAAGGTTTTATATGAATCAGATCACCTGAGCTCCAACTGATCCAACTGGACAGGCTGTGTAAAGGATCAAAGATGATGTGAAAGAAGAGCAGAACAGCCAAATAAGGGTTCACCCTTAAAAATAAGACAAATAAGGGTTCACCCTTCACCTGTTAAAATAAAAGTTTAGTGGTTTTAAGTGAATTTTAGCAGGTTAATAGTAGTTTGAAGAAAACTCTAGTGCAGTCAGAGTTGAAACCTGAGGTCTATGGAACATTCTGGCCAGTCCTAAACTGACAGAGCATTTTTCCCTTTGTGCTCCTGACATAGTTTCAACAGAAACTGTTTTATTACATAGTTTCAGCACAAAAAAGACTTGGATCAAAGCCAGCGTTAAAACACCCTCCGAGTGAAAATGCGCTCGACGTGTCGAAACAAGCCAGTTGCAAGGAGTCAAAGGGGAAAGCAAACACAGCTCATGCTGCCTCCTGAAAAAGCAGATTTGAATATGAGCAACACCGTGCTGGTTTCCAATAGGTAAACGGCAGCTAAATGTGGAGTCAGGCTGCTGTGAGGCAGCTGTGGGTCATGCTTCCTCATAAGTAGTTCAGGTTTATACTGCATCCGTCATCTCACTGCACACCACCCCTCTCTGCTGCCAGCCGGTAAGTCAGAACTGATCCCTAGCTGTGTTTCAGCAGAAATTACATTGTCAGGCTGTAAAAAAGAAATGTTTTTTTTTTCTATTTTAACAGGTTTTATTGTTTGTTCACACTGGGGAAAATGTTTTTTTGTGTGTGTTTCTCAGGTGTGTGCATGTGGGAGATCCTAATGCATGGGGTAAAGCCCTTCCAGGGAGTGAAGAACAATGATGTGATTGGGCGAATTGAGAACGGTGAGCGGCTCCCAATGCCTCCAAACTGCCCTCCTACCCTCTACAGCCTTATGACCAAGTGCTGGGCGTACGACCCCAGCAGACGACCCAGGTTTACTGAACTTAAAGCACAACTCAGGTAGGGTTATGCTTCTGAAAGGTCATTTCCGTGTTCAGCAATATTTATTTTCCCTGTCTGTTCTGTTACAGTATTTTCTTTCCGTGGAAAATGCAAGACATAATGTTATTAAGTGTTATCTTCAGGAGGCCAGGTTGTTGGTATTTTCTTGGAAATCTGGACTTTATCTGTTGGAGAAAATTAGACTAGATTTCAAATAACTGGAAATACAAATCACCTGCTTTCTCTCCTAAGAAAAAACTCTAGGTTTTACTAGCAATTTGTTATAAATTTAGCTATGTACTCTACAATCCTTGAGGAGAGGAGTAGAGAAAGAATTTATTTATTACATAGTCAATCATTCAATGTACAGTTTTGAGCTAGAAATGTGTCCTTAAGGAAATGAACCATCAGGTGATTTTTAAAGTTATTTTCATAACGAATGTAGCACTCTGGTTGCCCTGTGTCCGCTCAATTGTGGAGCCTGCAATAAATGCATTAGTCACTAACTAGAAATTCCTTTCCCCTTTGTAAACCAGGATACAGACGACCTTGTGTTTATCTTGGAAGAAATGTGAGCACACACTTTAGAGACCGGTCTAAATTCACACCCTAGTTTATTCTGCAGTAATTTATATCTCCATTTCGACAGCCACTAATGGGAGTGATGTTTAAACTCTGAGACATCACTGAGATATTGTGTGGGCACATTTATGATCACCTTCGGGCTTTTAGGAGTGCTCGGTATCTGATTTGCCTACGTCAATATGTGCTTCAAGTCATATGTAGATATTGTACGCTGTAAATTCACTCCTGGATTTGTTGTAATTCATTGCCAAATCCTTCAGTTTTATCTTATGTCTAGTTCAGAAGTTTGCTTTGTGGCATCTTTTCTTTTGAGAATATCATTTTGTGCTGCCACTGGATGCTCGTGGTACAAGATAATTCGTAGATGGCTTAAAAAAGGGACAATTTAAATGTAATTACGATGCTGTTTCAGAGTTGCTGGATGGATAACTTAGCTACCTGTAAGTTTTTTCCTGTTTTTAAAAATATCATATGGTTCTGCCTTCTGTTACTCCACGAGCTCCCCTGTAGACCAATAGTTTACATAACGAGAGGAAGACATAACCCTTCTCACAGAGCTCTGCAAGGGAAGGAACAGGAAAGCTTGGTAGGGATTGCAAGGAAAATATAGGACGTGGTTGTGTGATTTGGGTAATAGGTGGAAGCTGGCAATTCACTTCTTATCTTTGGCTCTGGAAGAATAGGGTTCTTTTTAATTTGCTGTCAGACTGTGCTGATAACTTAGAGCTGACTGGCACGGAGGAGAAGGAAGGCCTAAAAAAATGTGCCTAGGAAGATGTCTGTGGTGTGTATCTCACCGGCAAGGGAAGAGGATGAGTAAATCCAGAGTAAAAGTAATTGTGTTAGGGGGCAAAATAAATGCAGGCTGTACTCAGAGAGTGACTGCAGCAATATTTTAACACCAGGAGTCTGGAGCGAGAGAGGGGAAAAATGAGAAAGATGTGAAACGGTATCGCCAGATATTCAGGATAAAGCAGTGGCCAAGGGCCTGGCTCTCCTCAGCAATGCACAGCCAGAGGGTGAAAACCAATGGTTACGACTTGGAGCGAGGCAAATTCTCATTCTTTCCTATCAAGATGTTTCCAAGCATGTCTGGGTGAGCATTGCAGAGACTGTGGAGTTTCCATGCTGGGAGACTTTCAAACCTTGGCTGGAAAAGGCTCCGAGCGACCCGACCTCGCTGTGCATGGAGCCCAGCTTTGCCAGGAGATTGGACTCAAGACCTCCATGGGTCCCATCCTACCTAAGCCACAGCAATCCTGAAATCCAGTTTTTACTCTCTTCTCACCAAAGCAGACTTTTCTGCCACTCCAAACTGATAACTTTTATCTCCTGGAAGTCCATCAGTGCTGTCCTTAGGGCTTCTTTGTGCTGCACACGGACAGAGCCGGCCTCTCAGAGAGGTTCCCAATTCCCTGACGATGAAGCAATCCCAGGCAGCCAGGAAAGATTGGGTTTAAAAAATCAAATTCCCATGAACTTGCAAAAACAAAGCCATTTCCCTGGTGGCCTTTTCTGCATGGTGGTGCTGCTGCTCGCTCTGGATCTGATCCAGAGGAGGTTTTTCAGGCTGAGAGCAGCCCAGTTGTTTGCTTGAAGCCTGCGATACAGCACTGCAGAGTTCCTCTCTGTTCTAATCAGAAAAAATCCATGGCTTTGGGGAAAAACCCTTCGTTTCTGCATCTGAAATAGCACTTCACACACAGGCATTTCATGTGTTCTCTGTTATTTGACGCTTTTCCCATTTCGTAGTAACATCTGCTTTGCTCAGACTTTGTTTGCAGCTGCTGATGCGATGGAAAGATGCTGGTTTTTGTAGAATTTATATAGTGGTATGAGGGTAGTAACAAGGCCTGATATTTTATAGGATTTGATCTTTCCAAAGTGGATAAGGGTGAGTTTCTCTTCACAGCAAACACAGAAACAAATGGGTGCATTGTGGGTTTCCAAATTTAATTCCTCTTCACATCCCGGGGTCCCTTTTTCAATTCTGGGGTGTTGTAAAATAAGAGTAAGTCAGGAAAGTGAGGTGCTACCCTGCGATTCTGGCACTGACTGGGCCAGAGTTAAAATCTGGGATATTTTAATGGGGAAGCATGCGTTGCATTGCTGATTTTGTGTGGAAGAGATTTTTCATCTTGGATTACATGGTATATAATACAAAAAGCCCTTTGCAAAGTGTTCAACGTAGCCAAAATCGTGCAGTATCTCTTTTGCAGCATTTCTCTTCAGAATGACTCCTGGCCACTTACTGTAACCATGTAACTGCAGTCGTACACTCACTGTAACCACGCGCTGTCTCATGTATGTGTGTATTAGTAACTGTAATTTATTCTTTGCTATATTGCTATGGTAGCACCATTACACTCACAGGCTTTCTTACAAGAAGAGCTTTTAGGAGTTGTGGTGCCCTGAATGTCCCTTTGGTTGCTTATTCTGTTAAAATCAGCAGTTTTTGCGTTGAAGGTTAAGTTAGATATTAATTTTGGGCTTTTAAAATAATCTCATTGCAATTCTCACTGCATCATTGGAAGAATTTTACACAAAGTACCTATTGATAATGCTTCCTCTCTACTAAAAATAGCAAAATAACGAGCAGTTGTATCGCTGATGGGTAATCCTGAGTCTGCCCCTCTGGTGGTCGCTGATGAAGCAGCACAGCTTTTCACAGAGAAGGAAAAAGAGAGGAAAAATGACTTGTTCATGCTTTTGAGGTCTGTTTTTGTGACAGCAGTGAGGTATTTAACTGATCAGAACTTGAGTTGAGTCCTTTTATGACTGTGTTCGGTGTAGGTCTTGAAATATTGCTCGTAAATAAAAGAAGCACAACTGATAGAGGTGAGGGCAGTTGTGAGTCCGCTCCTTCCATGGCCAAAAAAACGTTTTGACACGCACTTGATGTACGTGATGGAGGCTGCAAAGTGCTTCACTACCCTTTTTTTGATGGTGACCGTTAGGAATAATCTATAATCCGTATGAAAGTGCTTTTAAATTACAGCAGTATGTGAAAATATGTTCATCTGTGTCCAGTTCTGATGACTGGGGACCACAGAGAGAAACAACAAAGCTGTTTGTCCAGGGTTCCCACAGCACCACAGCAGCAAACACGGGTACTGCTGGTATATCCTTGGAAGGATACATTTAATTTAGTATTTTATTTAATCCTGCACTGAAGCTCCCAGTAAAGGTTTCCTTTTCAATATCCCAGGCCAATTTCAGTAAAAAAAGATTATTTGTAAATGAGACAAGTTTATCAGTTATACAACATTTCAATAGTGGAGATTTTTCATCAGCATTAACGTAGCCAAGAAGATGGGTTACGTTTGTCTGTGCTACCTTAAGATCTGCTATGGAAACGAATGAATAGAAATACTTCTCTGCATGTTCCTCTTTGCTGCTAAAAATATGTGGAGTTTGGGAAAATATGCCTGGATCTGACTTTCCTGACCTTCTCCAAATGCTAATAAACTGTTCAGAGCACTTGAGCAGCTGCACTGGGAAAAGGTCAGAAATATCTCTTGGCACGCGCTTCGTCTGTCTATGGATCGGTCTCCCCTTGGTGAAAACAAAGACGTTTCTGTGAGTCATTTCTATTCTTTCTGGGGTTTTTTGAGGCATTTCTATTTTATCTTCCTCGCAGAGGGGCTCAAGGGCATCCCAGTACAAATTTGGCTGCAGCCGATGAGCCTCGGATCAGGCGAATTGCGAGATCCTGATGGCACAGGCGAAGAAGGAGCCGGATGGGATGAATTAGGATTTGTAAGGCAAAAAACTGAGGCTGTGTTATAAAAAAACAAGTAATTTCAGTAGGAATTTGTTGTTTCCAGTGAAGTGGCTGAAGTTCATGGCGTTGTATTGAATACCATGACACCACAGGTAAAATGGTATTGGGGTTTCACTCCTTTTTATGGAAAACCAGGATTGTCCTGTGCCAGTTTCTGCTCACATTCCCAAATTGTCAAGAAGCCATCTCTAAATTTAGCTGCTTTTAGCCGGCTCTGTTCCATCCTTTTGCTCAGATCAGAGCGACAGCTTTGTTAATGATCGCTGTTTCATTCATATTCATGTCTGGATGGATTCCTTGGTGTTATTTTGTTGTGGCTTTTGTAAACTTTGAGGTATTTCTTGAACGATCGTAGTCACGGTTCGTGGCTGTGGATGCGTGTTGGGCTGATTTCTCATGCTGCATAAAAATCCGTCCTGAATATCTGAAGTGGGACCTAACTTTAAAGAAACTTAACTTTAAGGGGTTTTAGCCAGTTCTTCATGGGTTCAAGTGGGAAATACTGCATTTTCCTTATTCTGAAGGAAGAGAGAGGTGAAATAGAAAGATTTTCTCTTTTCAGTTCCCTCCGCTGGGCTGTAGCCCTGTTCCCGTGGTAGTTACATCAGGATGGCTTTGGCAAATAACTTTGCACGACTTTGTTTTCGTTCCACGTTGTTATTTCAGCACTGATGGATTGAAATTGCAGCGATACTTAAAAACTTGGTTTCGCGGCAGCGAGATGAGTCGGCTTCTCCGCTTTTTCGAAGTGGCATAGATCGATTTAATTTATTTTGGCTGAGTAAGGAAAAGCCAAGTTCTCATCTCAAACCAAGCGGGAATTTTTTCTTGAACTAAGCAGTCAGGTTCCAGGATGGGAATGGGCGGCTGGAGTTGATCTCATCCCCTGCATGAGTAATTCGGGGTGGTTTTTAGGAGACTCAGCAGGTGATGATGAACTCAGGACTTAGCTTTGTTTCTCGAAACTGTGGAGTGATAAAGAAGCTGGAATAGCTCCTTTAGAGAATGATCTTTACAGCGGGGGTATCGGTATGGAAATAATCTGCCCTGCTCGCATCTCCGTGTAGCTTGCAGCTCCCTGTTTCAAAGCTTCGCTCTTGAGTAGTTTTCCAATGGCAAATATCCAACATTAATAAGCCACATAGCAGAGCTGGGAGGAGGCTGCTGTGGGGGCAGCAGTATCACGGCGAACTTCAAACGGGCTTTTTAATGGTCAGAGCAGTGGTAAGTAGCAATCTCCTTTTACTGCTGTCTTGTACTTTGTCGAAAATGCAGCCTTTTGACCTGAATATTTAAAAGCTGAGCAAATACCGTCAGATATTTCTGGTTTGCTGAATTACTTTGCTGAATGTGTTTCTGGTTAGGCTGAAGGCATCGTGTTTAAAATGCTTTTTGAGTGCTTTGTTTTAAAGAAGAACAAAAAAATCCCAGTGATCTGAAGCTCTGTTGAGTTTCAGTGCAGAGCATTTGCACTTTGTTTTGAACCTTTGCAGCAGTTCAGGAGCATATTTTCATGTGAAAAAATAAGTTTTCATGCAAGTAAGTGCTTGATTTATTGTCTTTGAAGATTTCTCTGTGTAATTACACATCAGAAGAACTCTTAACATGCAAAAAAATTGTGCAAGATCAACCGCAGCTTTCTCAAAACTCGGTGCAGCTTCTGTTGTTAAAAATCACACTGGTAATCCTACACAGTATTGCTTCCTGATACTGGTTTCCAGAAACCTGACCAATATAAGTTTGTGTTTCGTTGCTCAATCACTTTGTCGAATAATGTTCATTACTTTGAGACATGAGAGAGCTCTGGGGAGAGGTTTGTTAGACGCTGAACTGGAGTTTTACTTAAATATCCTGTGTTTTTCTCAGTACAATACTGGAGGAAGAGAAGCTGCAGCAAGAAGAACGGATGAGAATGGAGTCCAGGCGACAAGTCACGGTGTCCTGGGACTCGGGAGGATCGGACGAAGCTCCTCCCAAGGTAGCCAAGACTGCAAATTATCTGTGTTTGTAAAACAAGCAAAAAAACCAACCCTTTTTATTCCATTTATTTCTTTGGGTTCATTCAAACAACGGCATTCTGGCCAATTTTGTCATCGTTGCTAATACTTGCCTGGAATGACCCGGCTTTTCATGAGCTGTCATTAGATCTGATCCACGCTATATGATATCACACGATCAGTTTTCTCTTTCTTGTTTATCTTGTAAACGACTTCCATAGTTACCAGAAAATTGCTTTCTGGCATTTTCTTTGTTTAATTCTTTCTTGCAGCACTCCTGTAAAACGTTAGCCAGGGAGGTGTCAAACCAGTGTGAGGTTTATTTATAACACGTCAGTGAGAGGACAGAAATCAAGTAATTGCATTTCCATTATTCTGGACAGAGAATTAGGGGTTTGCTTCCAAGGACGGTGTAGTTTGCACTGAATTTTGTTTCATTACATGTCCTGTTTGGATGTTGCTGATGTGCTGCGCAGCTGTGGCAGTGTAACCTCGCCAGTTGCTGGGCGCTCTCTTCTCTCAGTGACTTCTCTGCTTCTCATCAGAGTTATTTTGCATTTTGAAGGATCGAGCCTGTATTTTCAAGAGTTTCATTCTTTTTGCAGTCACCACAGTAATGTCAAATGTGATGGGTGTCCTGTGATGAATTCCTGTGCCTGTATACGCAAGCTCTGGTGCTGATAATGGTTTTAGTAGTACCCATGTGGCACCTTCTGCTGTGCACATGGCCCAAGAGTCATAGGCAACTTATTTTTATTTTATTTCGGTTTGTTTCCCCATACCCTGATAGATTTCTGAGCTTGGTTTGGCATTTTGATAGCTTTATGGCAACCAAGAAATAGGGGAATTGGTGCTTTCAGTAAAACCAGCAAACAGTCCCTCAACCTGCTCAGTCATCTGAGATGAACTGGCAGGACTGGGTGCATATATGAACAGAAGCATAAATTAGAACAATATGCTACTTATTTATTACAACCTTGTTTGAAGAATTTGTTTCGTCTTGAAGCTTTGGGGCTAATCCAGAAAGAATAAGCACCTTTTAGGAATGTAATAGATGAGCTACACCGTATTAGACATGATCATCGCTGGTGCTTTGGGTGTGATGTCTAAACTGAAACGCTTGACAAAGGATGGGTTAAGATTGAAATTAATTTTACTACTAAATCCCTTCTTCTGAGGGAGTCGGTGTGTCCTCACTGTATGTGTGATGCAGTTGTTGGTTAGGTTTTTTGTACAGTATTTTTGTGTAAAATATGGATGTGCATACTAATGATGTTTGAACAAGTTGAATTTCATAGATACGACATTTTAAGTATTTCTTAAGTTATTCTCTAACTGATCTTTTTCTTCCAACAATTCATTATAAAAGTTTCAGGTCTTAATGGGTCTTAAACTCCATTTTATTTATAGCTCTGAACTCCTACACATTCTCAAATAATTCAGAGGTATCACAATTTGTACCATGAAATTACTTGTATCTCACGGGGATTTCAATTAGAAACCTACCACATAAAATAACCTAGCACAGAATTATAATGGCATTTTTGATAAAATGATGGTGAAATTATGCAATCTTAAAGTGATGTGGTCACCTTTAACTGCCTGAGGACTGAAGGAGCCCATTGCAGAATGATGAGGTTTGGAGGGGTTTTTCCTCCTCTTGGGTTGATTTTTCTCCTCCTGAAACATCCAGCAGCACTGTTCCCCATTAAGAAATAAGCAAGAAAACAAGATACCCAGACAAAAAGCTGTTCTTTATCTGTCCTTTCCAGTAGGAGCTACTTCTGTCTTGTGTTTTCTTGGCTGAGAATGGGTTGGAAAATGAAACATGGATAATGCAGCGACCATGGAGTTCGAAATACGATCAAAAGCACACCTTCCTTTTTCAGGGAATTGGTTACACAGAAGTTAATTATCAGAACAAACTTTAGTCCTAAAAATAATACACGTAAATATTAATGCTAAACAAACTAGTTGGATTGGTGGTCTGAGTGAAATAAAATACCTTTGGGAATGGTAATAAAAGCAACAAATTAAGAGCAAACTGCTATGTATGGCAGATTGTGAACTTAGAAACGATGCTTTATTTGCACTTGGAAACTTGATTTAAGAATTATGTTCTTAGTAGATGTCCTCTCTAGAGTTAAACAGCACAGAGCGGGTCATTTATTGCGAGGAATTAAATATGTATGAAGAATACACAGAGCAAGCATTATTTCTGGACAGAGCTAGCAAACAAGTCAGCTGCTTCCATTTCCAAGCATGAATGGAAGAAAGCTTAATTTGAGTTGTTTAGAAAAAAGTTAGTCATTTTAGAATATTTATTCTAGGGTTTTTCAATTTTTATATATTTCATATTTACAGCCCAGTAGACCTGGTTACCCCAGTCCGAGATCCAGTGAGGGATTTTATCCAAGTCCGCAGCACATGGTACAGCCAAATCATTACCAGGTATTACATTTAACACTGCAATTATTTTTTCAGATGTGGGATTTATAACTTGGTTGCAGCTGGTGGGGTTGATTCACTTCCAACACAGTTTATTTTCATTCAGTTATGTTAAATGATTCTTGGTTTATATCAGAACAAACCCCGAACTGAGCCTGGTAGGTTTACTCCAGATGGCAAATATTTTCTTACCTGATAGGGTGCTCAGATTCCTAAAATTACAATGAAACGTATCAGATATTTTCTTATTTATTGAAGGAATGTGGTGTTCATCTTAACATTTGTGCTAAGCTATGAAATTACTTGCCTTCTGAAATGGCATTAACTGGTGGGCTTTCCTTGGGCTGACTGGTACCTGCTCCCTGGTGTTTCTCTGAAAGGTTTTTATTTTCTGTTGACATTTTATTTTCTTCCTAGCACTGCTGAAGAATAAATAACTATTTTTTTGTTAAATAAAACAAAAGTTTGTCATGAAAGTACTTTAGGCATCTTGGTTTTGTTCAAAGCTATGTCTATATATAGGAGTTTTCCATTGTTTTAATGAGTACTTCAGACTCATTAACACTACTGTGATTTTCCTGTGGAGACGTTCACAGTTCACACACTGATTACATGCTGTCACTCAAGCTTGTAGCATACGCCAGGGGTGCATTTTTCTACGGCTCTGCAGAGTGATGTGTGCAGGCTCCTGTTAACTTAAATACGAGCTCTGCAGGTGTAGCTCTTAAAAATGTATCAACAGATTTATTTTTGTGTATCAGAAGACTTTGATCTTCTTGTCTGCAGAGGTTAAAATGTACTTTCTAATGCTGCTGTTTTGATAAGCATCCTCAAATAGTTATAGTTATCCTCAAAAGTTCTATTTCTATATATTTAGATATTGTCAAATAGTTTTTGTTGT
The DNA here is from genome assembly GCF_000695765.1 of Mesitornis unicolor. Taxonomy (NCBI): domain Eukaryota; kingdom Metazoa; phylum Chordata; class Aves; order Mesitornithiformes; family Mesitornithidae; genus Mesitornis; species Mesitornis unicolor. The sequence continues at coordinate 11,384 of NW_010202178.1, forward strand.
GTTATGATGGGCATCTGTAAAGACTTTAAAAAGAGGTTTTGTGTCGTATTTTGACTCTGATTTCTTCTTCTGATGCTGCTTTCCCCTCCACCTCCTCCCTCTCAGTGACTGCTTAAATTGAATAATTTCACATTTGCTTCCTTTGGTGGGGAGAGCTGTTAATTATGGGGAAGCAGAGGTCTTATTAGTATAACTCTTTTTATATTTTCCTTCTTTTTTCCTCCCCCAAAGGTGTCTAGTTACCCTGGTTCTCATGGGATACCAGCCATGGCAGGCAGCATTTACCCAGGGCAGGCTTCTCTCCTGGATCAAGCAGATTCCTGGAACCATCGGCCTCAGGAAATCTCAGTGTGGCAGCCAAACATGGAGGTATCACAAACTGACACACGTTAGTGGTAACAAATGTTTTGTGTTTGGTAAAAGAGGGCTTTACTGAAGCATTGCTGTTAATAGAGATGGGAACAGTCATGTATCACAGGTAGCGCTAGAATGAGGGGGAATGGTTTTGAACTGGAAGAGGGTAGGTTTAGACTGGATATTAGGACGAAATACTGTATTCTTTACTGTGAGGGTGGTGAGACACTGGCACAGGTTGCCCAGGGAAGCTGTGGATGCCCCCTCCCTGGCAGTGTTCAAGGCCAGGTTGGACGGGGCTTTGAGCAGCCTGGGCTGGTGGAGGTGTCCCTGCCCATGGCAGGGGTTGGACTGGGGGAGCTTTAAGGTCCCTTCCAACCCAAACCATTCTGTGATTCTCTGATTCTGTGTGAAAATACATAGTGTTACTGCTCTTTAAAAATGCTTCTTGTGGGAGATATCCAGCATAACTAAAGTACACATAATGTTACTACTCTTCAAAAATGCCTCTTGTGGGAGATATCCAGCATAACTAAAGTATCTGAGGCTTTTCCGTAACTTACCCAGAACTGAAAACAAACTGGTCTGAAAAACTGTTCCTGAGTTGTGTTCCTGTTGGGTGCTTTTCAGCTGTTGTCTTCCTGTTGGGTGCTGTCGTGATTGCGCAGAGCTGCTGGAAGAAACAACAAATTCATTCCCCCTTTAACCTCTCTTTTTTTTTTGTTCTCCAGTATTTTATACTTTTTCATTCCATTTTATCCTCCCACAAAGATTCACTTTGTGCAGCTTCTGTCTTAAATCCGTTTAATTTAAGTGACAAATGTGGCTTACTAACTGTAGTATGCTTGGGTAAAGTGTTGGTGGAAGCATATAAATGCTTTGCAAGTGTTGGTAATAAGTTACAGCCAAAGTTTTCACAAAAGCTTGGGAATTTGGTTACCTAAAAACAATCTCAGTGATGCTTGTTACTCCCCTTGGCTTCTTTGAAATATTAATTTATACACTACTTGCTAATAATGATTTCCAGACTGCATTGGGATGTAGTATATGGGACATTGTAAGCTTAAGACGCATAAAAACTTATTTCAGAATGTTTTTGTGACGTGCTTTGCAAGTGTCAGCTAAAACTGAAAAGCATATTTGCTTTGGGTAAAAAAAGCATCTTGCAGCTTTTAACAACTGGGTAAGTTACATTATTGCTCAAGACCAAGAGAACAAAATTGATGGATCTGTTTGTGTTGTCCAACGTGAATGAAGTGCAATAGATGAAGTGACAGCGTTACTGAGAAACAAGACAGAATTTTTAAAATGTTTTTGGTTCCAGTGACTGTGGGAGCAAGGCAGATAAAATGTCTGCATTTGGAAAGCGTTTCTTTCTGCTTCACTTTATAGTGAGCTGAAGGAGCTCTGCTTGACCGCTCCTGTGCATTTGGGTTTTAAAGATCTCTTCTTTTGTCATCTGTGAGTTCTTGCAGCTGTTTATACAAATTTGAAGTTGTTGTGAGAATAAATATACTCTTTTTTTGGTAGGATTCAGGCACTTTGGACATAAGAGGAATGGGACAGGTTCTACCCACACATCTCATGGAGGAGAGATTGATACGGCAGCAACAAGAAATGGAAGAAGATCAGCGCTGGCTTGAAAAAGAGGAACGATTCCTGGTAATACTTTGTTTCTTATTTCATTCTGATGTTTCTTTTTTAATTGTAACTTGCTAAAACTGATCACTTTGTGAAATAAGAGCATTTTCTGAACCTAGGAGTCACTACCAACCTGTAGGTTTGGAAATAGGTTTTAAATTAAGTGTTCAGCTAAGTGACTCCTGTATTATAAATACCTTGAACCGCTGGGGGTTTTAGGCAGTCTCACTTTTTCCAGGTGAGTATTTGTGTGTGGGAAGATGTGGGTATAATTCTGTGCCAATCTGGAGCCTGCCTGTTTGTTCTTAAGGAGATAGACCTGTGCATACTCTGCCCCTGAAAAAGGGATAACCATCAGCCGTCTTAACAGCCCTGACTGTAGCAAGAGTTGTAAGCAGCCTTGCACTGGAGGAATAAACACATCAGTGGAAGGAAATAATTTGAGGGAGAGCTCTGTGAGGTGGTGAAAAAGCTCTGAACATCACCAGGAGGACAAGGAAGAAATGCATTGGTGATGGGATCTTCTGTTGCTGTTTCTCTGCAGCTCCATATTTTCTTGTTCTCAGTACCACTGGTTTAACTCTGGCTTCCCAGTTGTCAGCATTCAAGTTTTGTGTTCAAATTCTCTGTATAGACTCATGCTGGGGAGCCTATAGATGTGTGACCCTCACTTGACAGGTGGATAATTTCCAATGGTGTGGTATGGGTTGGGACAAACATCAGTCACTTGTTTGGTCTTAAGAAGCAAATTTCAAGGAATATTTCAGTTTGGAAGCTTTCTATGTTGTTCGTAGTTACAAAACATGCCTGTATTAGTGCAGGTGCTGTAGGTTTGTTATGGGAGGTAAGTCTGAATAAATACATTCTCTGTTTAAAGCAGATTATGATAATAGTCTATGGTTTCTGTAAGAGATCTCTGCACTGCCTAGAGCTGGTCACCAGGAAAACCTTCGTTGTACACATGAATTATTTTTATTTTAGACACCAACGTGGCTGGTCGTGATTGTCTCACAGGACTTGAAAAGGCCTTTTAGGGATCCTAAAATAAGAATTTAGGCTTTATTCTAAGGAAGTCAGTGGGAGGGAGCAGAGGGTAGATCTTGTACATAGGTTGTGTTACTGAGAGCTGATTCCTTGTGAATTGAATTATCTCAGTCTCAGAGGGGTTTGGTTATGTATGGTATTGCAGAACTGTTCACAACAGCTATGGCTGTGAAGACACCCAGGTAGGATAAATCTCTACAGGTTTTTGAAAACTCCTGATAAACTCCATGTCCAGTACATGTTCAGTCAAAATCCAGATTTTGCCAGAATTAAGACGTTACTTTTGACTGAGGGATGTTGAAGTTTTTGGCTTCTGGCTGATTTCCTTGTAAATGCCCTTGGGAATCTGTGGTTTGCATTGGTTGACAGTAACCTCTGTACCCAGATTGCTTTGACCAGTTTATTATAAGCTGAAGAGAGGGAGGGGAAAGGAAAATTTCTTCCCTAATTTAGGCATTATCTTCTCCAGGCTCAAGTGGCACCAGTTGCTTGTGACTTTCACAAGCCCAGGAGGTCAAATTGATCTTTTGTGGGTTAAAATTTTCAGGATTGTCCAGAACTTTTTGGGGAATTAATGTATATTTACTGGGAATGAAGCACTGGGATTTCAGGTGGTGGCACTGGATTGTGTGGGAACTTTCTGCAGAAATCTTCCTGAGCTTTCTAACCTCTTCCACAGAATAAATGATAGTTATTTGTAGTATTTCGTATTCTGCTTTGATATTCAGCCTCTGGAACATCAGGCAGTTTACTGTCCCCCAAATTGGTGTTTGAGGAGGAGGGACTTGTTGATTTTTCTTTTGACCTGTTTTCATTATGTCTTAGCCTTCACTTTACCATGTCTACTGCCAGCACCTACTCAAAGGAGATAGCACTGATGAACTTGTGAGCAACAGAGGGCTGTGCTGCCATCCAGCGAGA
>NW_010202179.1:0-18315 GCF_000695765.1 Mesitornis unicolor
CTGTTCAGTGCTCTGTAACCCTCACAGTAAATAACCTTTTCCTCATATTCAGATTGAGCCTCCTATGCTCCAGCTTGCACCCATTGCCCCTTGTCCTGTCATTGGCTATCACTGAGAACAGCCTGGCTCTTTCCTACTGACACTCGCCCTTTACAAATTTATAAACATGAATGAGGTCACCCCTCAGTCTCCTCTTCTCCAAGCTAAAGAGACCCAGCTCCCTCAGCCGCTCCTCATGAGGGAGATGCTCCACTCCCTCAATCATCTCTGCGGCTCTGCGCTGGACTCTTTCAAGCCACTCTCTATCCTTCTTGAACTGAGGGGCCCAGAACTGAACACAATATTCCAGATGTGGCTTTACCAGGGCAGAGTAGAGGGGAAAGAGAACCTCTCTCGACCTACTAACCACACCTTTTCTAATATATATGAATAATGTATCTCTCTATAAATAACAGGATGTACACAGATGACACAAAGTAGTCAAAAAAATCCAGCATCATATTCAGACTTCTCAGTGTTTTTACAATATACAATTGTACTTGGTTTTTTATAATTCAGCTTCTTTTTGTGAACTAACACCAGTAAGTTATAGTATTTTTATATGCTGTTGTAAAACAACCATTAATTTAGTTATTGTAAGTAACTGTTGGATGCTATCACAAATACCCATTATCCAACCTGCATTAGTTAATTTTACATATATAGACTAAATATGTTGTTTGTTCCTTTACTATTTGATAAATATACAGGGTGTATGAGTTCCTGATTATCTAAAGGAATGCGCTTGTGCTTCAGTTCATGCACAGATAATAAAACACACAGTTCCTAAAAATTGCTAGGTAATTCAGTGTAGAGAGTCCAAATTCACTGTTATTGAGAAAAGTACAAATAACTGTTCTTTTAATTTGCTGTGAGTGCACCAATGTATGTTCCATTCAGGACTTGTCAAGAGTAGGGAAAAAATAAAATAATTTTCTATTTTTAAATTTTTAGATTTTTCTTTTAATTTTTGTTTGGCAAAATTATACTGAAATCCTTCTTTTTAAAAGCATTTTTAAAATACAATCTTTTTTTGTTATATTTTGGAGATGAACAAAAATATTTCAACAGAAGAAAAAAATCGAAGTGCTTATGTAAAGAATGTCAATGCAAAGCTTTTTTGTCTTTTTTTTAATAGAAGTTAATGGTTTCTCTTTACTTAACATATCTGTAGAAAGGCTGTGCTGATTCATCATTGTTGCAAGGGATGCAACAGGAATGAAGTGCCAAATACTGTCCCAAGTCCCAATTTCATTGTTGTTAACAAGTTTACCTAGCAAAAAAAAACTTCCTAAACTTCTGACAAGGTCAGGCTTGATGGGGCTCTGAGCAACCTGATCTAGTAACACTGTCCCTGCTTACTGCAGCAGTGTTGGACTAGATGATCTTTAAAGGTCCCTTCCAACCCCAAACATCCTATGATTCTGTGATTCTTTCTCTCCTTTTTTTTTTTGTAAATTACAGACTTAAAATACTCATGGACTTTTCAGGACTTTGAAATATAAATTACTTTTGCTTTGCCTATAGAACATACATATGTAGATTAGTAACCTGCAGCTAATATAATATATTCATTTACTCTAGAGCAGTCAAAGGTCCACATACATACACCAGCAGTGGTTTGGAGCTTTACAGCAGTTAATTAAAATCTTCATATAACGGGACAATAAAAGCACGATTCTACAATATCCATGTAGCTTCTTCACAAATATCTCAGGAACATCTCTTCTGTGCCCAGTTCAGTGTCAATGCCTTAGTTCCTTCAGCATTGAAAATCAACCAATAGATGCCACTGCAAGTTAAAAAGCCCAGTTTCTCATTTGCGTCTCTACAACTGTATTAAAATTTTATTCAATGCCTAAACACCCATCCAGAAGTTGTAAAAAGTTTTCTTCTGAGTCAATGGGATGTGACTTGTATGTACTATAGCTGAACTGAAACCACCTGTCCTCCTGCAGACAACAGCTGCAGTAATCAGATCCGGTGGCAAGAGTGGTCTTCTGGTTGTGATTGACATGCCTTTCACCACATCCTTTGAAGTTTCCAGGTTGTAAAACTACTTGGTGTTGAGGGTTCGGTTACGAAATTAAAGCAACAGTCTGTTTTTCTGTGTACTCATTTTAGCTGGAGATGCTAATTAAGCTAGTTAGCTAACCAGCTAACTCAGGCTAAGACTGTTGTTAACTTCTTCAGGATTAAGAGAGTCAAACAGCTTATGTATACATATACCTAAGTATAGATATATAAAATTTAAAAGCAACCTAAGGATAGTTGTTGTACCAATGGAGGGGACATGCTTAACACCACCAATTAAGTGTACATAGCTCTAATTTATTAAGGACAATGCAGAAAAACAAACTAGTGTTTTTTCAACTAGTTCTAATTACAATAACTAGGATTGGGAGCAGGGAGGAAAGAGATAAAGGCCTTCAAGGGCAGAGAGGGGAATATACCCAGCTCTTATTGGCAAGTAAACATGTCCAAAACTAAGAATAACTGCAGTAAAAAAGCTGAAATTCTAATTCTTTAATGAATAGAAACTCTTCAGCTATGAAAAGCTGATGGAAAACAATACGAAAAGATTGAAAAAGAGCTGATTTGTTCCATTACAGTCAGTAAATATAATAGCTGAAGGTTTCCAGAGAGCCATTAACTCATCAAATGCACAAACTATTCATCGAAGTACACAGCAGTCCAGTCGGCAGTTGCAAACATTGCAGATCTATAGTACTAGTAAATTGTAACTACTAGGATTGCTATGGAAACCTTAATTTGCATTCTCCATTTATTTTCATTTAAGGTTTACAATGTAAATAGCTTACAATATCATTTTCTATTGTGCAATTAACTTAAAAGGAAAACAAAAAAATTACTAGAAGGTGATTTACTACAATGAACTATGCAAGTATTAAGTTTCCATACACTTTTCTTTGGCATCAGCCCACAAAATATTAGTTTTCCTCTTCTTTATGCATTCTGCCTCTTAAAATGCACATATTTTTCTTACTTAAAAGAAAAAATAGGTAAGATTTAGAAAAATGAGAGAAATGGGAGGTATTTCTCTAAATACAGAAGAATCACAGGCTCATGTGAGCAGAAGAATTTGCCAGCTGGATTGCTAACAGAGGCCAGATAAAAAATGAAAAAAGCTGTTCCACCTAAAAGGTAGAAAGATGGGCATAATGGGACTCCAGAATCAGTGCACAATGCAAATTTCTGAGTTTAGATTACCACACATTTTCCCTATATTTTGTTCAGGAATATTTCCTAGGATTTTTTGTGTTTCAATGTATTTCCAGATAAATTACAAGCAATGCACAGTAGCTCCATTGATATATGTTCATACTAGATATGTGTCTCCACTGTAAGATACTCAAAGAAATAACCTTGCTATGCAAGTGGATAGGTTGCAGACTTAGAGACTGATGCTCCCAGGAAATATTTTTTTTGTGAGTGTGTAGTGCATAGGTTGCGTGCAAGTGGACTGGAAGTTCAGTGCTTCCACATGTGGATTTACCAGTCATGAAGAGAAGCACCTGTGCGCCGCACACACGGTACCATACATTGAACTAATGCCTTCTGTAGCTTCCAGATCTATTGCATGTGATTTTGTAAAGCTTTCAGCACTATTTCCATCTGGGAATTCTCACAGGAAATATTGGCACCTTAGCCTGTGCCAATCACTCTGTTGCACACACAGAAAAAAAAAATCTATCGAATTATACCACTGTAAGGAAAACTCCAGCATCTCTTTGTGCTTCCTATCTCATTAATTAGGGCACATTCCTAATGCCCACTAAAATCCAAGTATAACTTAAGACAGTAAATCCTAATCACACAATTCACTATAGCACAGTATCTTATGCCACTTATGGACAACTTGAGCCCAAAACAAAGCAAGATAAAAAAGTCACATCTCTGGTGCATGTTTCCAGTGCTTTTGGTTTTGACTTGATGATAGAGAAAGCTTGCTTTGGTGTTTCTGGCTTGGTGAGTGATATCTTTTGATTCACAGTGTACTGGTTTCATTGCTTTCACGTCAGCTAATCATTAGTAAATGAAGAACAAGTAAATCTGCTACTATGGAGTGCTTAAATAAAATCATGGAATCAAATCTGAAAGTCTTATGTAACTCCTACAGTCTTCTTACACTTGTAAGAAAAGGCTTATTTGTTCAGTTAAATCAGATAGAACACAACTGTGAAACTCTCATTTTATTGTGCCATTTTGTTTTCCAGCCAAAAACGAAGAAATCTACAACTTGCGAAAGAGAAATTAAAATATTTTCCAGATCTTTGGTATTTTTGTTTTCTTTATTCTTATAGAACCTGACAGATCAATAAGAATTCAGTTCCACCTAACTGCCTGCTACTTCTTCTGACCATTTCACAAGTTTCCTTAGCCTGGAATATCATAAACAGGAAATGTCTTGCCTCTCTCAGCTCAATGTGTTATCGTATCTGGAGGCAATGATGTTAGCAAATAATACATCAGAGCAGACGGCAGTTGGTGTTCAGTGCAAACCACAGGTCAATGTGGTATACTGTTAGTAATCATAATAAATCATTAAGAGGAACTACCTGTGACACTTCCAGGATGTGTGTTAGCCCTACATGGAATTTTTATATCACAAGCCATAAATATCTTCTTAATTACATGCAAAGTGACAAAATCATGTGCAATAATCTATACCTGTTCAGGCTTTAACTAGAAATTACTGAAGGAACAGAAAAGAAAAGCCTTTCTGTTTTTTGACATTTTAACCTTTCAGGCTGAAATGCTTGACTTAGGCAATTCAATTTAACTATTAATATGATTTCTTGACCTATGTGTGAAATGTACAGTCCATCTCTTAATTTCTGCCTGAAAACTAATTAAATGTAAATTGATAAGAAAATTGCCAGTAATTCATAAAAAAATCTTGTGTAGAAGTTTTTCCAAAGATGCCATCCCATTTCTGTTGGGATTAAAAGGGACTTTTAACACCAGGAAAAGGCATTCCTAGGTCTAATATTGTAACACATGACATTATTATAAAATAAAGCTTTCATTGAGCAATAGCAAACACTCATTAAGTTCCTAGACTCGAAGCAGCTCAACTTTATCATTAACGCAGTGCAAAACAGACACTCTTCACCTAGATTAAAGGGCTTTCCAGATATATATTCTTGTGCTCTCTATTTAGCAAGTGGTCTGTATGATCCCACATGTGTACTGTAATCCAGTCTGGGTGGACTACTTTTGCTCTGTGAGGGACATCCTGAATCTGCTCAAAGGGGCCAACTTCAATCATGACCACTTTTGATAGATTTTGTCATGAGCTAAATATTGACGAAATATTTTTTATAAACATTTTAACAGATAGTGAAGTTTCATCACTTTGGATTAGTTAAAAGAACTTTTGGCATACTACTTAAATGGGAGTTAATTATTGCAGACATTTGTACTTCAGTTTTATTCTGAGATGCAGCCTCTGCTCACATGGCAAGTAATCCACTCCCAACCATCCTGGTGGCCATCCTCTAGGTTTGCTCCAGTCTGACGATGCCTTTCTCGCTCTGGGTGAGGAGTTGCATGCAGTAGTCTGTATGTGGCCTGAAAAATGAAAAAGGAAAACATTCAGTCTCCTGGCTACAATCACTCCAGTACACTGTTAGCCTTCACTACTGCCAGGGCGTGCTGCTCACATCTGTTTAGACACCTATCAGTTCCAGAGCTTCATGATTTTCCCAGAAACCAAAGAAAGGAACATCCTTCTGTCAAAAGACTACCCTCTAGTTCACCAGATAGCATTCTTTTTCCTGTTTTAGAAAGTGGGTCCAACATTTACCTGTTCCGTTCATCAGGCACCTTCTCTGATCTCCACAACCTTTCAATTACCATTGAGTAAAAACATTGCAGATGTTTCAAAGGAACAAAACTCCCATGAAATCATGTCTGGCTGGCAGATGAGTGCCTCCATCTCCTGCAGGAGAGAATCTCCAACCTCTATCACCCACCACTTCCTTCTGGAGCTAGTGCTCGCAGAGTACTTTGAAAATCCTAGTCAGTGCATTAAAATTTCTAAGTCAATTAAAAAAAAAGCCTTGAGCTATGGTTGTGGCTCTTGCTTTTGAAACTGGAACACAAAAGCTACAGTAACCATGAGAAAATGAGTTAGATCAAAACTTTGCAAATTCAACTCTTTGTGTGCAAGCCTCTTCTACGACTAGTTAGCAACAACTTCACAGAAATTACTATTATAATTTTGGTTGAAAAGTTTGAACTAATTCTCACTTCAATGGTTTCACAGTAGAAAAGGAAAAATCCCTGCTGTTTGCCAATGCCAATGTACTGTGATTAACTAATGTTTCTCCATGTGTTTCATTTTCAAGTCACATTGAATCCACAATGACTACCTATTTAGACTTCTATCAGATTATTGTTACCTATATCTTTTACTAAAACCCTTTCAGGCTCACAATTTGAATACCATGAATTTTTACTTTATATTCTCCACAGCTGGTGTCAAATGGCTTGACTTCACTGGTCTGTAGAACCAGCTTGAATTCTCTTTTGGAGAACATTGTATCAATCAAACACAAACAGCTTTATCTGCACAGGTTGTCCTAGTAAGATCTATGAGACTATTCATATTATTAAATGAACTTATCCACAGATGCTGTCATAAAACGAAAAACAGTTCTTTGGTTGTATGCATTGTACTCAGTCACAGTCTACAAACGCATAATCTGATATAAATGGTGCCTATTAATTATTTGGTTTTATTTAATTTTTTCCCTCTTTTTCTCTCAATCTTTTTTTACAACTATGCATGACTATACAATCTCTTAACAAATGCAGTTCTGGTTTCCCCACTCAATGAATATATATACAGTCACACTATCTAGAGTTATTCTTTATTTAAATTGTAGTGGTTTCAAAATTTAGATTTCCTTCACTGTGTTCATACATAGGGCCTCAAAAAAGACTGCCTTAAAAACAACCATTTTTTTCCTCTGCTCAGAGAAATCTTTCTGATAATGACAGGGCATATTTTCTCTTCATTTTTTTCATTTATTGCTCTCTTTTGAAAATAGCACGATACAAACATATTTAAATTGGAAGCAAAGAAAATGTTCCTGAGAGAAATGATTCTTCTTGGCTCCATAAGGAAGAAATTGCACTGGAAAAAAAAAATAAGAAAAAAAAAATCACAAAACCAAAAAAAACCTCCACTGACGATATAGTATATATTACATTTTGTCTTGGTGACAGTGTCTCAAAAATATTAAACCTATATATAATAAAAAATGTAGACAGTCTATGTAGTATTCTGAAAAATAAAGAAACTCTGTAAGTTACAATTTTACTTCTTGGCCTTCTCAAGACATATCTTCTGGAATATGTTTTAATCAGTATTTAGTGAGTTCAATTAATTTTCCAAATTAAGATTGTTCCCATGACTCCTGGGATTTCCAGATGTAGCCATAGTTCTAAGGCCATGCTGTAATACACAGCTAGAGTTTCTATGGTCTCATTTCTTCTTATTTTTCTTCACTTCATATTCTATTTAATGCTTGACCTTTAGATTGAGAATACAGTTCTAAGACTTATTCCTTTTCTGTGGATATTATCTCCTGCAAAATAAGAGAAAGCTTCAGAAAGGAAATGTGCATTGAGGTAAATATTACATAAAAGATTGTATGTCAGTTTATCAGCTAAATAGGTAAATTTCACCAGCTAAGAAATGGACTTCCAATTTTAAAACTTTTCTATTCACCTTCATAACTGTCATAGCTAATGCTACAATGTTACATGCATAAGTTTATCCAAGTCCATTTATATGGAATTTAAATTGATTGTCCATACACCACAAACATTATGCTTCTTAGGCTTTTTCTGGGAAAGTTTATTATTTTATTATTCTGAACCCATGAATTTGGCCAAGATTTGCCTTTGGCTTAATTTTCTTCAGATCTGAAGTACAGATTTGAAAAGGGTAATGCTGTAAAAATTACAGTTCTTTCAGAACTGTACGGAATAAGCCTGAGCCTTGCCTTCAGTAATTTTAGTCTTTTGTGACTCACAGAGACAAAAGCCTCACACAGTGACTACAGCGAGTGACAGATCGAAGTCCTAAACACATTGTGTTCTCACAAAGTCATAAACATGTTCTGTGTTTCTACTTGCTCTAAGGATGGTAAGTACAATAGGACTACTCACGTAAGTTAATGCAAGCATTTGCAGAGTTTCTTAGCATTCTCTCATTGCGTTAACCCTAACAGCATATCCCCTTCTTTTACAGGACTATTTTTCCTGCTCATTATTGTAACATTCAAATGGAAAACATGGAGCTGTTGAATTTGTTTGTATACAATTTAGCAGACCTCTAAATTCTGTTGAACTATTTCAATGGACTTTGGATCACAATTTTTGCTCCCAGTCACAACTAAATTTGGTATCATATACGGTACATTGTTTTCCTAAAATCAGTAAAAGTGAGATACAATGCCAGAAAAAAGTACATTTTTAACTGAAGAGGTTTTGTTCCTTAGTCCATAAGATGGGCTTAAACAAATAAATAGAAAGGAGAACTTGTGCTGAAGAGCCTTTTCACTTTAGCTAAAGTGGCAGATGGCAGCTATCTCTCTTCTTCTCCCAGTCCTGTTCTCTGTATGGCTTCTCTCTGCTGTTCAAAGGAACTCCACACTCTATACAAATTATTTCAGAAAAAGGAATATTAAGGTGCTAGCTGAAAGAAGTGCTTTCATGAAAAGCAGGAAGCTGCTTTGAGGAGAAAAAACAAGCTCTTTGTTGATGGAATAGGATGGGGCAGAGGGCAGAGCAGTGCGGGTTTGAGTGGCAACAGAATGCACCAGAATTTTAGTATCACCCTAAAGCACTTACTAGTATTTCTGACTAAGCCTAAACTACCAAAATATTGAAATAAAAATTGATGAAAACATTTCTTAGTCTTTCACTACATCAAGAACAATTGCTTGCCTCACAAGATGTTTTGATGAAAAGAAAATTCAGCTTGTTCATTTCTCAGGACGGTTTGTATATTAACTTTTAGTGAATGTTCATTTCAAAAAAACAGTCCCATATGCTTCTTTAGTTCTCTTTAATTAGTATCATAAATCCAAATTAATGGTATTTCTTTCAAAGCAAGTGTATAATTCTGATATGAGTATGTATAGGCTTGAAATACTAATGCCTCTGTATAATTCTGTAACTATAATTTCTTTCAAGTATTATATAACTTTTCATATAAATTTCCAATAGGTAGATTCTACATTATTATCTGTACCTATTTTTGTCCACCACAAAACAATTAAAGATTGTATTTTCTATTCTTAGTTCACTTACTAACACTTTGCTTATAGCATATCTAAATTTTTGAACATCGTTCAGATACCACTGTGCTAGGTGATGTACATATGCAATAATAATACATCTTGAACTAAGATTTTTACACTAAACACAGGAAAAAGCTAAGAGGAGAACAGGAAAATATTATTTTATGTTATTATTAAGTTACAAAATACTATGGCTAAATGTGAATTATGCAAAATGAATTTTTGAAAGATTATTATTTTGATTTTTTCTAATTTTGAAACAATAATGTTTTAAAGGGGATTTTTACCCTCCACGTTAACTTTCACTTTCCCATTAGAAAGCTATGAGACAAGTTTAACAAAAATGAAACTAGAGAAGAAAACCAAAAGACTTAGGTACTTTTTCCCTTTTTCCTAAAAGGCAGAATAATGATGAGAAGTGAAAAGTAAAAGTGGGATTTGAAAAGAATGTTTTTAATCAATTTTCCAGAAGATAGAAAAGTGAGGTAAAAGCATGGAAAGAATATTTAAAGCCCTCAGTTTGTCTCTGGTTACTTTTTCCCACAAATATAACTTCTCTAAGATGAAGAAAAATTACCATGAGACACAAAGAATCAATACAAAAACAAAGAAGCTCTGAAATTCTATAAGGAAGTTATGATATTAGAAATAAGTACATTTCTCTAGATTTTTTTTAATTTACCATTTAAAGCAAAAAACAATTCCAAGAGTGGAATATTTTATTGTGATTTACCTTTCTCATTAAGTTTTTACAGCTATATTTACCCAAACCATTTATATTTGCAGCTAATCCTGATGTACATACCTGAAGGAACAAACAGAACTGCTTTATCACTCAATTAGAAGAGTCAAAGAAAAAGAAAAAGAAAAAGAAAAGGAAAAAGAAAAAGAAAAGGAAAAGGAAAAAGAAAAAGAAAAGGAAAAAGAAAAAAACCACAATCTCCTTTTATGTCCACAGCTTTGTCCATAATGAAAGTTCATCCTTTTTTAATCTGAGCAATTAGCCAAACCTAAGGTTTTATAAGGTGGTTTTTTTTTCTATCAGGTAAACATAATATTTTTGTGATACAGCATTCTTTATTTCTAAAGTATTTAAATAAGGCTTTTTTCTCTAAATATCAACAAATTAAAACAATCACTGCTGCTTAGAATCCCAAATCTTGTTTTTGTCAACACTTTAGTCTCTTGTAGCTTAGCACTAGGTCGCAGGAGAAGGGGTTATGTGTCTACCACTGTGTCTTCCTTGATGTCTTCCATATGTAGGTAATTTTTCTAGTGTTTTATAAATATAGCTCCAGAAAATATTGGCACAATGCCCCATTTGGTCTTAAGGAAAACACTTCCAACAACAGAATTTACTTACACCTCTGGCAGCTGGTGTGTGTTGATAATGCTGGCTCCTATTTATTCAGTTACCTGTTCCACTAACCAATGCACTTACCTCTTACATTTATTCTGAATATATTACAAAAGTTATGTACATAAGCTTCAGAAACATTTCTGTTGACCCTGAGGGGAAACATCCAGTTGCCCATATTTCAAGATATGATTTCGTAGCATGGCTTGAACTGAACAGCTTTCTCTTTCTCAAAGGAGAATCTTCTGCTTTTGACTTCCATATGCACTACCCCATGCTCCTACAGCTTGCTTAGAACAAGCACTGGTGTTAATTTGATCACAAGATAAACTGATTCACCTCATTAAAATGGAAAAAAAACCCCCAACTTACCAGAAAAGAAAAAATAATGGGGGCTGCAGGGCAGGGCTTGGCCAGATTAAAGAATTGAATCTGCTGCAGTCACACAAAATGCTAAAGCCAGTACAAGACAGGAGTAAATAGTGCAGCTGATAGCAGGGACAAGTAAAAGAAGGAACCAAACAAAAGATTAATCAAGCAAGCTGTTAAAAAGGGAAATTGTTTTTTTCATTTTTGTTTTCTTTCTCTGTTACCTGCTAGCCAGCAATTTGACACAAATGTAAAAAGAAATCAATACAAATTAAACTGAGCAGATGCCATCAACTCATATTTATCTTTGAAGTCTGTTGCTTCTACACTAGACTAAAGAAAGGCTTACAAGTTCTTCTTCCAAATATACAGGCTATTTTAAGAAAAGATATTACCTTTACCTACAAGGCATGTCTTTTCTCAGCACAACTGACTGCTTGGTTTGGTGACTATGACAGAACTCCTAAGGATGCCTGTAATATGCCAATGTATGGACAAGACACTAAAATTGTTAATTTTTCTGGATACTCTAAGAGTTTCAGCTGAAGGCATTAAGACAGTGGGAGCTATGTTCTCCTTATCAGACAGCAAGTTTAAGAGTCAGATTTCTTAGGATTAGGGGCTGTGACAGTTTGCAGAGGCTAACCAGGTACTGCCTAGGACTTCTATGAAATTAAGCATGTTGCATTACCTGTGTGTCAGAGAACTCTAGGCTGATTGCAGGTTGTTAAAACTTTGGTAAGCAAGCTTCAATCCTATCTGAAGTGCAGGAAAGGGTATTTGGGGGTCATTAAGAAAAAGCAGGTGTGAAAATATTGAAGATGTAACTGAGGTATGGGGTACTTTATTAATGGCAAGGTAGCTGGGAAACCAAATTTTACAAAAGTGTGTTAAACGGTTGTAGAAGTTCTGGTTAGATTACAAGGCCTGCCAGTTGAGTTCATTATGGGGAGACTGCTGATACTTTTCTACTGGAGTGTGTGAAAAGAATTTGGTCTTGGTGTCAGGCAAAAAAACCCTGATGGCTTTATTCTCATTGACAGGGACATAAGCCTCACTGTAGAGAAACAGTGACAGTCTCAAGTCACCCCCAAAATTAACTATTTTAACAAACTATTCAACTTACCTATGTTGCCAAATTCATTTGATATATATTCTCTTCAGGAAAGGTCATGGAGAAGTGTGCTAGTGATGAATCCCATTGCTCTCCACCTATGGCATAAGGTCAAAAAGGTTCCAAGGTCCTGATTGTGGGAATGCCAAAGGTCATTCTTGGAAGTGTATGTTTTGGAAAAGCTTCATGAATGGATTCTCAAAGCATCACAGAGACAGACCCAGGAGAACAGAAGGAAACCTCAAGGTTGTTGATCTGGAAGAAAAACAAATAAAACTCTTCATCTGGCCCACAGGGAGAGAAAGAAACAAAATATTGTCGGATTCTGCATGTTTTCTTCACATGTAAAACAGTTCTTTGCTCTCTTTGATTTGATCAACTCTATCCATGCTATTTGGAAAATGCAAAGCCCACCACTACAGTCTCAGGATTGAATTATTCACTCTTAGTTGAGCAAAAGATATATGCTGGGGCCAGTGTTAACAGCAACTGATTTCCTTAGGCTTACAAGATAGCATTATGGGTGACAGTTACATAGTCTTTGTGCTTGCCAAAGCAGTATTGTTTGCTATTATACATCTACTATGTGTTTGCCAAACCGACTTTTAAATATACCAAGTATTTGAATTTTTCACTGCTTCCCTTGAGAGACTGTTCCACAGTCTAATATATTTAGCTGTCAAGAAGTAAAAGACTAATTCTAAGTATTTGCAGTTTTAGGCTGAATCTTTTGTACAGTATTGCCTACATTCATACACAAGCCCACATTAACCACATTTTATCCTGAAAATTTGGTTCAGAGTTTTGCTATATTAACACTCCAAGTCTTAAATAATACGTAAGTAGCCCACATCAGGGACCAACTGGAAGCACTAAAGCTGGAACTGTTGACTGTTTCTAAATTTTGTATAATCTTGAGAGAATGAGAGGAAACACATTTTCCTTCAAAGGCCTCTGCAAAGGGAGACTCCTTAGTATGTGTCAGATTACATGTCCAACACCCCTCTGGGTGAGCTGCAACACTGTTTAACTTTCTTCCAGAGCATGATGTAGATGTTTACTTTTTTGTCAAACTGTGTGCAGTTTTTTTCATATATTTCACTGTAATGCCTTTTTCAGTGTATACATGTTGAGAGTTCTTTGGAAATGAAGTCCAGTCAACCTGAATGAATTGCTATTTCTTATTTTATATTTCTCAATCTAAAAATAATAATAACCAAAATTTTATACATATTTTCAACATGTTCATCCGTAAGTCATCCTTTAAGTCATCCTTTAGACAGATGAAATAAACAGAACAATTTTTTGTTTTGATATATTTTAAATAGATCATGTTCATTCACTCTGTGCTTAGCTGTTTTGCCTTTTACAACTTGAACTCACCATTACTGCCTACTCATAATCTGTTATTATGTCTTAACACTTCACTGTTTTAATAGACTTTTTCTTTTTTTTTAGTATACCGATTTTAAAAATAAGCAAATTATTCTGTCACAGATCCTTTCAACAAGTCAATAATGATCAACAGAAAGTAAAGGGATTGATTTATACCACCTACTTTCTATTTTGTATTAACAGTTCATGGTTATTGCAATCTGAAAAGGTAATAAAAATTGAAGGTAACCTGACACACAGTACTGATAGAGCACTATGTCACTGCCAGCTCTTTGGAGCCTTAATGGCATAAGAAGGTTCAAATTTCCAATTTCATAGCAACTAATATCTATAAATGACTACAGCCTAGTCAATCAGACCCCAAGTTTTCATTAATCCAATTTTAGAAATCAGGGTCTGCCATGAATTTCAGCTCTGGGTTATCCAGAAGAAGGAGCTGATTCAGACTCAGAGGATGCAAAGAGGTCTATCAACCAACTAGAAGCTGACTCTGGTCATTGTCAGGTCAGTGACGTCAGTAAGTGAGTTTTTTGGTCTCTTTCCCCATTAAACAATAAACATTCATAATTAAACTGCTCTTTGTTTAAAAACCATTATATCTTTCCTGAGGGTAATGAGATATGTATTATCACACTTTAATTCAGCAACTCAAAGTTATTAAATATATTTTGAAATACTTGAAGTGCTATTACATTAGTCCTTTCAAGGTTTTCTATCCTGTAATCAATGCAGAGAAAATTGTCTTATTATTCTTTTGTGACTAAGCTGAACACATACATTCCCAAATCTGTGGGTTAGGACCTGTATCTCAGTATTAATTTTAACTGGAGTAAACCTAAAGTATTCCTATAAAATAATCTGTCCTAGTAGCCTGTGAACAATGGTAATTTAAACTCTTGCCAGTAACTGATATTAAGGTTAACCACCTCCTCAGGAATTGTATTAAGCCTGAGGTTGATATAACCAAAACCAATTTGAGTGAAGTAATTTAACAGGTAGCAGATGATATGCACAGATGGGATTTCCCAATTGTATCACTTTAGGTATAGAGCTAGTGTTATGAAAAAATAAATCATACCGTTTCATAGATGCTTTCCATAGGAACTCCTCTAAAGGACACTGGAAATGACAATGATATTAAAATACATCTAATCAATCCTTTTTGACCTGGAGGAGGGAGAAAGGTAGAGAACATTTCCAAACAAATCAGCATTTAATCCAACCTAATTTATACCTTTACTTTTAGACAGTAATACGTCCAAATTACAAGTAAGCAGAGAAAACATATTGATTTAGTTGCCTTCTTTGATTACTTTTTTCAATCAACTTGTTCACCCTTGCCTCATGCACTAATGAGCAACTGTTCCACTTAAACTCCTACCAGATCATAACCAAAATTTTTCGTAATCAGAATTATTATCTAAAATTACATAGATTAGAAGTAACAATAGGAAAATTATGTTCAAAACACAAAGCCTTATTTTATTCTAGGTGGATAAGTACATATACAGGAAAAATATACCACTCTTATTGACTTTCAGTGTTCTTTTTATGTTAGGATGTGAATGTAAATATGAACCAGCAATTTGTATCATAAAGAAAGGAAATGTAAAGGAAATAAATATTTACAGTCATTATTTAAATAAATAAAGTTGCTTATATGAGATAGCAATAGAAGATCAGTGTCTCAATGTATTTAGTATTCAATAAATACAGAAGAAAACACAAGGCATATCCCCATTCCCCAGAAGCAAGAATAAGAGCACTCTTCACAACTTTCCAATTTTGGGTATTTAGTTTTGTCAGCAACAGTGCATGTTTGTTTGCTTGCTTTTATAATTACATAAGACAGTGAGGTTGAATATAACATTACAATATATCTTAACAGAAACACACATACACATCTCTCCTTGCACTGCTAGCCTGAAACCTACATGATCCTAAAAACTTACGATTTACAACTTATTCATGCTGTAGGCCTCACATAAGATGTTCTAGAGAACATGGCTGGAACTCACTCCAAGCCATAGTTGAGATTTACCTATAGAATAGACTGATGTTTGGTCAGCAATAGTTTGTTTTTTTTAAAAAAAACATTAACATACTACAATTTACAATAATAATATGGAAAAAGCATACTAAACCATAGGAAAACTAGTTTAGAGTTACCATCAGCCATCTATAGGCAGAAGTAGATTATTCATAACTACTTGAGTGACTGCTGTTTTGTTGATATTTCAGAAAGATTACACTGCTGTACTTGGTTGGACCTTAAAATTATGCTGCAGAGTTGTATTTTCCTTCTATCTGAAGTAGACTCAAATATTTGGACTGCTTTACATCGTAAGTTATACAATTGCTCTTTCAGCATTCTAAAAACTTTACTAAAGCACCCTCAAAACTAGAGGTTTCTTTTCCACATCTCTCCCTACTCTATAGCAGGACAAGTCTTTCAATTTTTCAGTGACAGTCTTTATTGAGCCAGATTTGCAACTGAATTTCCCAGTTTTATGACACTGAGATCCAGTTGAAACTCAAAATTTTTCTTTGCTGGCACAGTGCCATTTGGGACAGGGAGGTATAGGCAGTAAATAACCTGTTTCTAGCTATACTCACCTATAAGGGGAAACAATATGGGTAAACAGAGACCCTCCAGTGTACGTAATCATGAACTTGAACTGCAAGTGGTGTGTGTCATGTTTTACACGCTCGATTGTAAACTGCACCTGCTCAGGAACAAATGCAATTCTGTTTAGCGCAATGCCATGAGAACTGCAGGCTTTGAGAAAAAAACAAGTGGGTTAGCCTCAACCCAGCTAAATCCACCCACATATTCAACTCATTGTCCTAGCAGTTACAGCTAAGTCTCTAGAACTCAAATTAAATCTCTCCCATCCTGATTCTTTTGCGTGGAGCCAGAGGCTTCTTTTTTTAAAAAGCTATACTATGCAGACTAACATTCAGTTTAATGACTAAACCAGAAATTTATCAAGTTAAATGTTGGTGTATGGAGTGTGTAATTGGAAGGTAATGTCTATAAACACTTCATTTTATCACATTAAACACTATTATATTTCAGGTATAAAAATGGAGGGGAAATAGCAAAAGAGTTAAGTACAAAAGAAAAAAAGGTTGAAAATTATAATTAAACAGAACAGAAGGACTATGAATTAGTAAATGCACTCAGTGTACTCTTTCCATTACAAGAAGAGAAGATATGTTCTTCTAAGAATGTTCTTCTAAGATAGGTACTTAGGGATATGGTTTAGGGGGTAGACAGGAGCGGTTGGACGTGATGATCTCGGAGGTCTTTTCCAACCGAGCGATTCTGTGATTCTGTGATTCTGTGATTTGAGTGAGGGTTTCATTTTCCAAACCAAATGATGTTAGGGATATTCAGTAACCTTTTTGCGCAGTGGCGTTGAAACTGGCACTAGTAATAGACAGTACTGCACTGTGCCATTGCAGCTGGGTATAAACCCAAGTGCTAGCTTTTGGAAAACCTAACAAAGCTTCTTTTGGACTCTTTACATTTCAATTTAACTGAATTGAAGTACTGACACATTCTAGTTTATCTGCTATCCCTTCTGTCAATGCAGGAGCTTTAACAATAAGGATTATTGCATTTTACCTGGGTAGTCACTTAGAAAACATTAACATTTTTACTAATTCTGGTCTTTAATAACTACTGTATCAACTAAATATGTTAGAATCAAAGACTGCTTTAATAAAAATCAAAACCAAACAAAACCCATGGTGAAATTCTGTGTATACTAAACTTATATAGAAATGATAATGCTAAAAAATTTCCCCTCTCCCCTAGCTATATAATAAATAATTGAATATATACAAATAAAAAATTGTTCCTCTGATAATTTTTCCCAATATAGTAATAAAAAAAGAAATAACACCACCTTTTCTAAGTAAGCTGTGGAAAAGATGCACATTAACCACAAGATTGCAACAGCCTTACTCACTCTGAATAGTAGTGTTCATCATAACTAGTTCCACTGTAGTCAGAGGAATTGCCTTCAAAAAAGAAAAAGCAATTTTTATCTGAGGAGGAACAATCTAGATCTAGGAAAGTAATAAGATTACATGACTGGAAAAAAATATACAGATAAATACCATAGTGACATTTACTATTTTCTACAAATTGAATCATGAGAAGCTCTTTCTATAGGCAACCAAAAAATACTGTGACCAAAACAGATATTTCAAGAAAAACATATGTGTCATATTCTCATCAAAGACAACAGAAACACTTTATTTTGTTTTACTGCATCACAAAAGGAGCACTGAAGAATTGGTGACTCAAATCACAGAGATATGTTCTTAATCTTTTAGTCACAGCAGCCTCCGCTTGACCTCTCCTACAAGACAACTTGTCTTCATTTTTAAAAATATGATGTCTAAGACATTGTTCAAACATGATCCCCTCTTAGACTACTCCGTGTTTGGTGCATTCTTGTCAGTAAGATGTAGTAACCAGAAAGCTGGTGCTGAGTACTGCCAACTTACTCCTTGCATGGCAAAGAGCTGTAAATCCACAGCTCCCTGAAGTAGCTACGTTGCTGGTATTTAACTGTATCCAGCCCAGTAGTTATAGAGGCTTCTTACTTCCTCACTCTGGAGGAATTGGGCTAATTCTAGAAAGAGTTCAGAAAACATTTTTTTCTTTATATATTTTTTATAATATA
>NW_010202180.1:0-570 GCF_000695765.1 Mesitornis unicolor
TGAGCCCATCATCTCCAGCCTGGCCCAGAAACACATCACCAAAAAGCCTTTTCCACATGCAGTGCTGCCAGCAGTGGCACCATATCAGAAGATCCGTATTTTCTCCTCTAAGGAGTGAGGTATCTGTGAGGTTGGGCTCGATCTGAAAAATATTTTATCCCTTCTTCTGCACAAAGGACATTTCTTTCAACAAACAAACCTAGGCTTAGCAGAAATTTTCTCTGCATTCTGCAGGCATAGCAGGAATCCATGCACGGCTGTGAAAAACTGAAATTTGGGCCTCACTGGAAGCCAGATGGAGCTGATTAAACAAACATGACAACTCTTAAGTTGTGATGTGGGAAACAGCTTTGGATGTTATTTCTAGAATGACCAAAATGGAAGAAAAATACTGAATTTTACAGCATCAGGAACTGAAAGCATAACTAAGTTCTGGAGTTCATAATTTTCAAATAATTTTACATCAGTAAAACTCATACATTACAAAACACGAAACCTCTCCAGACTAGACACTTTATGCATTATGTACCTTTTGCCATTAAAAAAGAAAAAAAAATATTTATAATTAGG
>NW_010202180.1:601-1529 GCF_000695765.1 Mesitornis unicolor
AATCAGAGGGGAGAACTTGCAACCATGAATACCGCTCTCTTAATGCATGTAGATTAACACTGGTTCTATAGTGGAATTTCTTTTAAAACCTAGGCAGACTACAAGCAAAGGTCAGCAATGTATGACAATAATTTACACATATCCTTAAGTACTAGCTTGCTTGTTTTTTTTAAGTGCCTCTAAATTAAGTGTTTATTTATTAGTGAAACAATCTTAGAATAACTATCAGAGGGAAAATTTCAGCTTATTTTAGGACAACCAAAGAACCTTCCCCAAACACACAGAAATAAAGCCTGTGTACCTTGAAACAAACAATCATTTGTTATAAAATGTCATTTTTAATTAGTTCAGCATCTGCTGAAGTTTGCAAGACTTAGTTTAGTAAAACTTAGGAAAAAAAAAGTGTTATTAGTTTGCACAGCTTTGCGAGCAGCTTTACTAACAATAACATGACACATTTCATCCCAAGTTTTCCCCAAACACTTCTCCAGCCCTTATATTTGAATCTACATGAGCAAAACCCTGAGCCAGAGCAGAGATACAGTGGTTCTGAGGGTACAATGGATCCAGGTAGGTTTCTAATGGTGAAAGGGAGGAGGACAAGGTGAGGGAATTGGGGAGCAGAGAGCAGCCCCTTGTGTGCATCCCTGCTTGAAAACAAGGGTCTTGCTCAGAGATGCCCAAGGAGGGGACAGGTCCCACAGTAACCTTCAATGCCTCCCAGCTGCCCCCCTCACAGGCTGCTGAGGTTGAGCAATCCCCCTCTGGCCTGAGCACACCTGCAGAAACATCTCCTGTTTTCTCAGTTTAATGGTGTGAACACCTAGTATTGGTTTGGACAATCCAAAAAAGCAAGACATATTTAAAAAAAACCCAAAAGTAGAATTATGGCAGGCCCAGAAAAAGACAACAAGGGCATTTTGGGGAA
>NW_010202180.1:1575-9037 GCF_000695765.1 Mesitornis unicolor
GCTGAATAGATGTCTGGGTTAAATATCCACCAATGCACTTATGGAACACATGAAATAAATTATTGGGTTTTTTAGCTCCAGCTCTACAGCTGCTGTAAAGACTTCACGTGCATCTAAAGCTTCTGGTCTGATGAAAAGACCTTCTCTCAAGAGATAATGTTCCAGTGACCAAGACTAGCTTTCAGATAGCAAATGGGGCCTGGATTGAAGACACTGCAAAAAGCTGTGCTACATCTCTTTCTGTTCTTAAAGGTGGGGAAAAGCAGATGTGAATGCTGTTTTTCATTGCCCAAAGCCTGATGTTAAACAGACAGTGGTGCACACTAAATGCTGCGAAGGGCTTAAGAGAAATTCACAGGTTTCAATACTTGTTTTGAGGTATAAAATTAGACAACACAAGATGCTATAAACACACTTAAGAAAGAACGTTTATAGAAATGTGCTAGCAGCCGAGAAGACAGGGACAACATAAAATTCCTGCTAGAAATAAGTACGTTCAATAAGGGGTTATCAGGAAAAAAGAAGTGTATTGAGTCAGTAAGATGCCCCTGCAAATGTGAGGTTGCAGAGGTTGCAATGAGGCAGGAAGAGTAACATATATTCAGGAAAATTAAATAAAAAAATTAATTCCTGAACTTGAGAGCATTCAGGTTCAGGTTAAAAAATATAATTTCATATGACTAGCAGCTTTATTACACTAATAAATGCTTTCAGATTGTGTGAAGAGTCAACTAAGGGTGCGTTTGAATCCATACTTGAAGTTGTACTCACTCTTCCTCCACACTGTAAGTATGCATATATACATGTAAACGCATGCTGATGTGTGTCTCCAAGCTTTACAATTGCACAGTATGACCAGCCTACCAGCAGCCAGCCTTACACTGGTTCTTCACGTTCAGTGTACATCACACAAGTCCAATTTGCAGCCTGCAACATGACCAGAAGGCAGAAGCTTTGTGGCTCAGCTCATAAAGACTGCAATAAGGACTGCTCTTCACTCAGATCCTTTGTCTTATTGAAGCTAGGTCTGCCCTGTGCCTGCCAGCACAGGCGACCAGAAGCTGAAGAGCAGTAACTGCTAACGGTGTAAGTTTCTGATAAATCATTGTCGTAGCAGCGATGATTTAACTGAATATAGGAATACTGCATATGGGATGAAACACAAAAAAGCAATGGCTCAGTACTGCTAGAACACAGCACTTGCAGTAGTAGTATCTGTGTAAGTCAAGGAGGTCTGCAATTCAGAGTCACTCTCAGGAATGTGTATCATTCATTAAGTCACCCATATATCAATGCCTTCAGTATCTCCCTCCAAAACACTGAACCTAAAAACTCACCCAGCTTGTAGGAGCCAACAAGTTAATTTTTTAGATCCTATAATTGTAATGCATTTATCACTGCAGTTATTAAAATATTTCTTTCATTTCAGTGATGAATTATGCTAAAACAGAGGAGATAGATCTCTTTCACTAGTAGTGAGGTAACAGTTTACATGTATATCAGTTATGATTGATACAACACTCCTCCTTTCAGCAAATACCCATGTTCTTGTTGCTTGCCCTACTTCATACCTTGAGTTAAAGACCTATTGCAAAATAACTGCAAAGGGACTGAAAGAAGACACAGGAGACAAAAAAGTCAGTTTTGTGGCTGGCCTTGATATCTTACAAATAATGCTATTTTCTGAAATACATTTTCAATGGAGCTGGGGGAGGGATGGAGAGTGAAGCAGTGAGCTGGGTGCCAGCTCAGCAGCATGTGCTGCTCCTCACATGACAGCTCTTTTCCCTTCCTTGCTGGCTGTGGCACTGCCAGCAGGGAGGTGAGCAGGGGCTGTCAGTGCCAGGGCTGCTGGTGGTGCTGCACGTGAGAAGCTGTAACTTGTCCAGGGAGTGGAAATGGGGCACCAACTCCTTCAACCACAAACCTGTATTTAATTTCTAGACACTATTCGTAAATAATACTGAAAAGGACAAGAGCTATAGAAATGTCAGAATAGAAAAAAAAAAGAAAAAAACAAATTAGGAGGGTGATCATTCCACCCTTGTAATCAGTGGCAGCTGTGGCAAAACCCAAGAGCACCATATTCTTGACCACCACCTTTGAGAAGTCCCTCCGCCAACAGCTTCGGTGCGACAGCAAGAGCTTCTGCCAGAGTCCAAGGTCTCCTCTGAGAGATGGCTCCCTCACGGGGAAGGACAGCTATGGTCAGAAAACACCGTGATTTTCAAAGAAACCAAAGTTTGACAATCTCTCAGCAATTGTGTACCTCAGAATTCTTGTGAAAATAAAAGGACTTGTGCAATATATAAGTTATATATGCTTTTTCATCTTTCTATTATCAGCTAGGTACAAAATAAAATTTGGCGCATTACTTACTAGAAAGTAAACCAACTTGCATTTCCATGCCATTCAGCTGCCCATCACATTAAGTGGCCTAACAGCAAGCATGACGTGTCCTTCAAAGCATGCTACTGCAGGGAGAGCTTTGAACTAGTCTAGCAACTCCCACTGCTTCACTTCTGTTACAAGACAGTGTTTTAATACATGACATCAACCCTAAAAGGAAGGGAGAAATCAATATATTCAATATGTTGCTTTCATCAAAGGCTGTAAAAGCAGAAAATGTAGCTATAAATAAGTTTTCATTTTCCTTACCTAATGGTGAAGTTATTTGACTACAGCTCTTTGCTCAAAGATTTGAAAAGGCAAACCCTGGGTAGTCAACGTGTGTGTAGCACGGTTTTGCTTTACCTTCCTTCTGAAAGAAACAGCTGTGGAGGAAACCACATTATCTCAGATCCAGCAGACTGCTGCCAGAACAAGCCTGTCTACATGGCTGCCCCACTTACACCAGGTCTAGCAAAGCTGTTGTTAGGGGACGACTCAAATGACTAATCCAATAAAAAACTGCATTTGACCTGGAGGGGAGGGAGACGGTGGCTTAGTTTTATCAATGGCTTAGCTATGTGATCCAGCTCAGCCCAGGGCTACACACTCATTAGCTCCAACACAAGGGAAGTTGCAGAAGCACCACAGGAGATTACACATAACACGAAATCCTACTCTGAGAAAAGCCCACAAACTTCCCTCTCTCAATTCAAAGTGAAAGGATGAAATGGTGTGTAGGAGAATAGATTCTACTACACTGACAGATTATTTGCCTAAGAATGCTGTGAGCACAGATTAACAAAAGAAGCCTACATTAGGATTCTTCAAATTGTTTACATTTTCTGGCCAAGATTTAGAATGGAAAGCAGCAAAATGGGAATTTGCCTGAAATTAAAACCAGACTTCTCAAGTAGGGACTGAACTATGCAAAATAAATGTCACAGGGAAAAAGTACCACTACAGAAATTAACGCAGGAATGACCTCCTACTTTAAAATCTGGTTTTACAGTTTTAAACAGAAAAAAACCAAGTGATCTCCAACATCAAAAGAAAAATAATGAATTCACATGATCTTTCGGAAAGTGCAAACACAACAGAGTTTTCAAAACCAGTCTAATTCAAAGATTATATTCTTCTTTTTAAGGTTGTTAAATCAGTTTTGCAATGTCCTATTTTCCATGAGGAAAGTTAGAAATATAAAAAATAAAATACATCACATTTCAATTACTTTAGTATTAGAAGGGGTTCATTTGGTATAGATTTGTGAAAATGGCTGCAATGCTTTTTGAATCTGCAGCCTAAAAATAGTTTTAAAAAGTGAGGTTTATTTTATATTATTTCGTTGCCCACTGCTCAAAAAAACCCACACAGTAAAATAATACTGTCTTCTAAATCTTGGCTTATAAATCATAGTACTCTGCGAACACCTAGGTTAACATTGACTGACTGCAAGATTATTAACATCACACAGAATTATTTGTTCTTCCAGTCACTCTGCTGCAATGCCCACTAAAAGCTGTCACCCAGAGATGCATTCTTCAGTTCAAAATGAAATCACCTTCTAATCTACACAATTCAGAGGTCATGCACAAATAAAATAGTGTTTGCTAGAGATTTCAGAAACTTGGTTAACTCTTATCTGGTGGTTTTAACATATACAATGATTTAATTAATATATAACCAATGAATGATGATGTTAGAATGCACACAATCAAGTGTCACGCCATTTTAAAGAACTACCAGGGTTAATGGATACTGTACATGCCTTTTAAAATTTTAAATAATGTGATATTTAAGACCTGATTAGACCCATTGTGCATATATCTGCCAGTTGGTGTACACACACATGGGAAGACCATACATGGCCAGTTTATTTATTCAGATCTACAAGGACTGTAATGATACCTATGCATGTTCAGAGGCTCCAAAATGCTCTGCTCCTGAAAAATACCTATGTTATCACATTGCCAATGTGCATTTCAGTTCCAGAGTCCCTCAGAGGTATCTATGAGCTCTTGCATGCAGCACCTCTAGGATGAATCTTTTGCTGGGCCGTGCTACACCACACTGCTATGCGAGCAGCAAGCCAGTTAGCCCTTGAAACAGTTGGTAACAGGAGGTGAGAGCAAAACATCAAAATAAAATAAAGATACATTACAGAATTATCAGTTTATTGCAGCTACTGCCCTGCATAACCCCATTAACAAAACAAAAAGAGCCCACAGTGCTAGGTAACTGCATGTAACAACCACGCAAAATCGGATGGAAGTTTTCCATTCACACTTTGAATGCAGTGGGTTAAAAACTAATGTATCTTTAGAGGTATTGTACACAAACAGTGTTTTAAGCAAACAAGTGACCTTATTTCAGCCACTGAGGCATGTTTAAACTGTGTTCTGACTTTACAGGTACCCACAGTAATGCATGAGAAAAAGCGTATAATTTGATCTTAAAATCCAGCTAAATGGTGTATATTGCTGACCATTATCACAAACGTAGCATTTTGCACCACAGCCTGAGACACAAACACTGGGCAATGATGGTTTTGCCCAATTCTAAGGCAGTCTGTACTTTTTGCCACTCACATGTAACATTTAAGGATTTTTCCTTTGGCATGGTTTCAGCTAACACTGCAGACTGGGGGGACAGAAAGGCTGGTCACTAGGAACATGGTGCATTTGCCTGTTAGCCAGCCAGCCAAGTTTTTCAGCATGGACACACCTGACAGTGTAAGCGATGGCAATTTGCAGAAGTACCAAGATGAAACCTTTCAGTGATTTTAAGTATTTCTTACTAACTTACCCCTAAACAAGATTATCAGACGGGCTTTTAAGATAAATCTGTTTTTCCAGAATTTAAGTGGAATTTAAGTTCAGTTGCCACAGGTTCTGAACACTAGTTCTTCCCAATTATGATGTTAGGAATGGGCACTTTTCTGCTACAATGATGCTACAGATGCTTAACAGCTTTTGTAAATGTTGACTTTTGTAAATGTTCATAATGCTGACTTCAATACAACAACCTAAATCAGAAATGATGCTGTGCTTGCGTGATATAAATTCATATTCAGTAAAACTGCTTAACAGCATATGAGCAGAAAGGTCTCCTCTGGATCTTCAGAAGATGAATATAAGTCACTGCCAAAATGGATGAAAGCATCAATCAATCAATATATCAAATGGTAATGTCTTAAAATTTTTCTTAATATTCATGGAATGTGGGTGGACAGAAGACACATAACAACTGCATAATGTCATGTATCATATCATTATTGAGAGAAGCAGGTTCCACCAACTCACACATCCCTTCATTATTGGAGTGCTACAAAAGACCTGCTTTTGGATGTTCTCTGTAAAGATTGAAAAGAAACAAAAAGTAAGCACAATTTATGGTGTTTGCTTGTCCATGATCATCTGCTTAGCTCCATTACTGTCCAAAGATGAGCAAATACAACAGGCATAGACAGCATAACACAAATTCTTATGAAAAGAGTCAAGGTCCATATGAAATCCAGATGCTCCTCCACTTTTTCCCCAGTACCCCATAAATGCTCTCTCTTAGAAATCTGAATGCTGCAGTATTTCAGCAAGGACAAAAAGCAGACTTCTTGTTGCACGAAAAATATATAAGGTAAACCATCATTAATGTAACCAATTAAAATATATAATACAAAAGCAGAACATATGAGCATTATAATATAACACTATGTTCATATGATATGCAAGAAATACTATACATTCTATAGCATTGTAACATGTTAATTTTAAATTGTAAATATATAACTTATTAAATTAACTATTAATACAGTATATATTGTAATAACTAGAGAATATCACAGTTTTATAAAGGCAGAAGATAATAGTCTACCTTTTTAGAAGGAAAGGATCTGCCCCTTTCAGTTTGGGCTTACACAAAACTGCAAGCAACTTGAAAATGTAGTGTCATTACCATGCTACTTGGTGAAACAGTTATTTCTTCACTACACTGTCAGTTAGCCAGCACAGGTACAAACAGGTACATACAAAGGTTCAAGCAAATTGCTTTTTACTACAGGACAAAAAAAGCAATGTAAACTCCCAATCACAGCACGAATCTGCTTTTCACATTGTTGTGAAAGAACTTCATGTAGGCATAAGAAGAGTTCACAATTCAGTCTCTCATGATTACATAAGTTGTCCAGCCGTGATGTGCACCTACTTAAAACA
Organism: Mesitornis unicolor; assembly: GCF_000695765.1. Lineage (NCBI taxonomy): Eukaryota > Metazoa > Chordata > Aves > Mesitornithiformes > Mesitornithidae > Mesitornis > Mesitornis unicolor. The sequence continues at coordinate 8,172 of NW_010202180.1, forward strand.
AAGGATGAAATCATCACTTCTTCTTTAAATGTATATATTCTGTTGCAGACTGAATGAGATTCCACTCCAAAATTTAGAGCACACTTTTCAATAGTTGTTGTTTTTTTAAATTTTATTTCAATCCTCATCCTCATGGGTTTCATAAAATATATAAGCAAGATTCTGCACAAAGCATTTGCCATGTGTTTGCTCTAGTCTCATAAGCCTCATGTAATGTGGGCTAAGCCAAATGTGATTTTCATTTTTCAATTAGAATTTTCAAATTCTGTGCTATTTGAACCAAGCAATTTAAAAGTAAGGCACCACATGGATGAGTTTATACAGTCTGCACACATTAATTTGGCATTTTAACTATTCAGACAAAGTCTAACAATGAAGTTATTAAAAGATGCTGGAAAGGCTGAAACATGTCCCTGTTTCAAAGGTGACTTGAAAAATAGAAAAATTGGCCAGCTTGGTTGCTTTTGATAATGTGCTTACAAAGACTCTGGAAAGCTCTGAGAGATGCTTTCAGTTTTCAGCCTGCTAATTCTCATATGCCCTGTTTTGATGGAAGTCCTTTCAGCTAGACCTGGAGCTCTCTGAGCTGCAAGAGGACCATCTTACCATCTAGAGTCTTCATAAGCCTTGAGCTGAAAAGGTATTTCATAGTCTTTCAACTAACATTACTTCCTCTTTCTACAAAATAATGTTTAATTCTTCAATATTTACTCTGTCTTACTACTCTCTAGCTATCCACAAGGTCTTGCCAGCAGACAGGGCCTTACTGCCTGTGGTCAAACCTGCTAATGGTGCAAGCTCTGATCAAAACCTTTCCAGCCTGCTGGGGCTAAACGGGAATCACAGAATCACAGAATCACAGAACG
>NW_010202181.1:0-6261 GCF_000695765.1 Mesitornis unicolor
AGGCTGCCAGCCCCTTAGACGCTGTGGTTTGTGCTGGTTCAATAACGCGTGAGCGAAATAAAGGGCGCTCCAAGACCAGTCTTGGGGTCCCAAAGCAACTGGTGGCTGCCACGGGCCCTTGGGCAGGGAATTCTTGGCTTCTCATTTTACAGATGGCAAAACTCAACAAGGAAAAGCTCGAGGCTATTGGGATCAGAGGCAATAGCTATTTCTGGATCCTCTTACCATGGTGTACAAGCTGTGGAGGAAACCTAGCAGACACACTCTAGGCTCTGGAAACCATGACCTCTACTTCAAACCTGGGATCCTTTCCTGCTGTACTGCCTGCAATCACATTTCATATGTACTTCATATGTGTGTTCATAACTCACAAAGGAGCCTCTCAACATTGCATCTGTCCTGTAGAGAAATAAGGTGAAATGCCATAGAGCTGCAGACTCTGTCCAGGATTGTAGAAGTCACTGGAATATCATGCAGTGAGTGTAGAGTAGGCCAGGAGGTAAACTGGAAAATTCATAGCTTCTCCAGTGCTCTCCCTCTGCTAGTATTCACTGGTGTGTTTCCTTTGCCTGCTATAAATAACTAACCTGAATAGTACAGATTTATTATTCCAAGCAAATTGTGCCTCACTGAGAAGATAGTGACAGATAATTATTAATAAGTTCAGTGCTATGATATCTGGAATTTTTTCCTCTTATGTATTATTTTGCAGCTCATTGAAGATACTACTGTAAAAGCTAAAAGGTCTTGCTTCCTTATTAACAAACTTTTTCTTATGAGTGTAATTCACTTTCTTTTGATTTAATTCTTTCATGATATCTTGCAGATCCTGTTACTGAGTCACCTGTCATTATCAATCTGCTCTGCCTAGTCATATATTCCTGTTCCAAAAAGTTCTAGGGGACAGAAAAAAAAAGTAATTTGTATCATAGCCATTTAAAACTGAAAGGTAAATCTTCATTAAAATATTTGAGTGGACTGAAGTACCTGGCAAATGTTGTGAAGAAAAGCATTGTAAATGACAGTGTTCTACAGAAAAAAAATAAATTGTGCTACATTTACTGAAATATTTCTTCTTGTGAAACACATTAGTGTTTCAGAAGTCTATCTGAATTTGGACTTTCCCATTATTCAGTAGAAAAGTAGGTCTTTTGAAAGATTACAAGTTTTACACAACATATTCTCATACTTGTAACTTAAAAGTATTGCAAGACAGGAATTGCTGTGTAATTTGAGGTGCAGGGTTGATGTCTACTAAAATTATTTTGCCAAGTAAGAAATCGATGTGATCTTGCAGAAAATGGAGTTTCCCTTCAGCAAAGTCTGCAAAACAAGAAAAAAAAGTCCATCTTGTTACAGCAGCTAAACTGAATCTTAGGAAACTGATGCTTAAAGAGGTCGTTTTTGCTGCATTCATATTAAAAAAATACAATGTCAGAAGCAGAATCTGGACAGCAAATAGCTGGAGAATAGAAAGCTGAATTTGCTAAACAGGCAGCAAAGTTGTGTTCTTACACTAAGCACACTTACTCCCATATACTTTAAAGAAAATGTTTTGCCTGTTTGCTTCTTTGTACATCCAATGAGTAGGTCTTTTTATGTGGTTATGGGCATAGTCAGTAAATATACTCTAAAGCTGTGATATTCACGTGGTCTTCCATTGAGCTTAGAAGAACCTTGTGAATTCTTTGTGACTTCCGTGTTGGTGATCCAGACATGGCCCCAGTACAGCTCTGTTGAAAACAAACCAGAATGTGCCTGAGATCCCTGAAAATACTTGTAAAAGACACCTTTTGAAAATGTTTTCTCAACAACTTGTTTGCCTCCATAATTAATGCATGAGTTAGATAATGTATAATTAATTATTCACATCCTATTTTGCAAAACCATGAACAGAGAACAAGTCTTTGTATCTGCTCAGTGTTTTATGGAAAATTTTTAGCCTGATTCTCCTCTTTTCTACCCTACTTGCAGCCATTAAATTGCTTCTGCTTTACTGAAGCTTAAATTAGAGATTAATCAGGACCCAGATTATTTTCTTTATTAATCTTTCTGAAGCACCTAAAGAAAACCGATTCACAATCATCCAGAAGCTCTTCCTAAAGGGTGTTTTCCCTTGATGGGTGTAATGTAATTCCTTATGAAATCAGTGCGAATCATGTATGTATCTCACAAAGTGAGAATTTACTCCATTTCTCATGCATATAACTGAATTATTAAAAAAATAAACTTGTTGAGCAATGCTGAATTTTTGCTTTTTCATAAGGACTTTGCAATACCTCTTGTCACGTTGAAGAGATTTAGCCTGTGAACTGCGAGTTCTGCTTTGTACTTTTTTGTGGTTTTGAAAATGTAAATACAAATAATGTACTTCGGAGAGAGAGCACAGTTTGGAAGTACATTTTTCTCTAGTCACATGGCAAAGAAAAAGTTGTGCTTTTTTTCATTTCAACCATTATTAAAGCATGCAGGAATATATAATGACTTTGCTGTATAATTTTTCTGTTCCCTAAAAGAACTATAGCTATAGTTATTATGAAGGAAAAGAATGCTTTACACTACAGGATCTTCTAAACCTCTCCTCTTATATTCACTGTGACCATCCCGGGAAAAATAATTTGCGTCATGCACAAAGTATCCTAGTAAAACCTTATATCCTCATACATACTATCTAACAAGCCAGGCTTTTGTGATCTTCCATAGTTTCTATAGTTCATATTAATTTTATTTATTCACCAGACATACAGTTGAGATTGGTTTTATTCCATATGAAGCAAAACCAGGGATTACCCATGTATCAGAAAAACTAAGATCTGAACTCTGCAGCTCATCTATACAATTTAGTTAGGATTTTGAAGGGCTGCCATGATACAGTTATCCAGTGGTTTAGCATTTCTATCATAAGTAGTGTTTATGATAAACACTTCAATAGCATACTAACAATTGTTTTCATTATGAATAAGGCTGAGGTTCCCATGGCAAGAGTTGCTATACTACCACAGCAGAAATAAATAGTTTCTGCCATATGGAATTAAAATGTTACATAATCATTTCAATACAAGAAGAAAAAAAAAAAACCCAGTACACTGCTGTTAACCATTGTAAGAGGATACTATTACAGAATTTGAAAGGAAAAAGGTGACTTCACGGATTACTGGAGGAATAACTCTGCAGACAACCACCCAAAGAAACAAGAAGCTGCAAGTAGCAACAGCAGGTTGCCAGGCATTAACTCTGGCATTCAAGCCTTTTTCTTTTCAGAGTTTCCATATGACTTCCACATACACCCATAAAAGCTACTGCTTTTGTCTTACAGGTTTTATCAACAGGGCAGGTACTTAGAGTCACCAGTTATGCAGTCTTCTGTATCAAGTATCTCTATTTCCTATGGGGAGCAATGCTTTTCCATGTTACTTATGGTTCACAGTTTTACTTGTTACATTGGTCAGCCTGTAAAGATGGACAGAAAGAAACCATTTCAAATGTCAGAAGATTCTTCTCTTCCAAACAAGAATGCTGTCCATCAGCAATACATAAAACATCTATACTGTGAATGTCTCCTGTCTTTCTTTAGAGAAGGTGAGCATGAAAATGAAGTTGATGAACTCAGCGTTGTGGTTGAACTGCTGGTTTGCCCAATGTAAGCCAAGTACTAATAAGAAATTACGTTCTCCAAGGGCTCACTGCTGTTTGTTTGATTACTTCATTCCCAACCGTAAATTTCAAGGTGAAAGCTTTATAACAGTCCCTATTGCTCTTACAAAATATTAGGTATGGTAAAAACAAAATTGCTGTTACTTCTCCTGAGGGACAGAGAAAGAGAAAGAAGAAGCCATGCCTGGCTAGGAGATAACTCCTAAAGATCTAATACAAATATCTGTTGAGGTTTTCCAAGACTGAATACATTAATCTCATTGTAGCTATGAATAGCACATAATGCTTGTGCTACAATAGTTGTCTGTTCTGTTCCTCCATATGAAACTGAGTAAGGTACCAGAGTGTGCATTTTTGAGCCAGGGCTGGCTACCAATTCAAAGCCAAAAAGCATTACTGAATCAATAGCAAAAGTACTTGGAGGTATCCCAAACAATGACTGATTGAATGTCTGTCTTTGTGGGAAAGTACAGGTCAACAGGCACAGACAATAGAACTGCAGATTTAGTCTTCTCCAGCTTGTACCAGAAAACCCCATGAAGTAAAGAGTGTGAGAAGCCAGAATCTAGATTTATCTTCTATTAGCACTAAGTCCATGGAAACCAAGTTCCCAGGTTGTTCATCAGATTTCAACACAACTGAATGCTAAGACAGGTTATTATGTAAGTCAACTGGCTTTACTGCTGCCTCTTTCCTACTCCTTTTACATTGAGAACGCAGGCAAATTACATATCCCATATGAATACATCCCTAACCGTTCAAATAATCAGTCTGCTAAGAGAGAGTACTACTTTATTCGCACAGCCTAAATACAGGGTACTTGTTTTAAACTAGTCCCAGGTCAACGAAGAAATTCTGATAGTTGTGCTCAGCTTTATAGATTAAAGCTGTTACCAGACCTCCTGACCACATACCCCTCACCTGGAAGGTAATTGAAGGAAATTTATTCCCATTACACTGCTGTTCACTGGTACCATTTAAAATAGGCAGAAAGTATGTTTCCAAGGAACAGTAATGCCTGTCAAAGCAGGGGGAAAAGGCTTAAGCCATTTGGCTTAAATAATTAACGCTATTTTCTTCCCATGCACATGGGTCAAAGTCCTTGAAGACAGATCTCCTTTCTCAGCAACATCCAGTCTCATGCCTTCGACAGTAAAGTTTTATGCTGCAGTGAGCACAAGGTATTTCCAAGTTAACCACAATAAAATTTGATTAAACAGTACATAAAACATCTGCTGCTTTATAGATTATAATTAATCAATTGCATATACTAAATTTATTATTATTGAATTTTAAGTTGTTTAGTGAAAGTACACATGGGAACATTCTTATAAGTGTTAGTATGAATACAGATAAAAAGGAAATAAAAATGTTCCCGTAATTTCAAATTAGTGAATATAATGTTAACAGAATATTGGCTCTGTGACAATACATCTAATTCTGAAACATGTTACACTGCATCTTATATTTGTCACTGTTTGTAACCTAAAGAGTAGGAGTAACTTCTCACTTTGCAAGCTGACCAAAGTATGCAACTGTTTACCATAGATCAGCTAAAAGTAATTTTTAAGTTAGGAAGTACTTAATTAGCAGATTATCATATTATAAATTTTAGTCAAGTCTTATTCCACAGACAAGTATCATAGCTAACTGCAATTACTTTCCTAAAGAGATTACTATAAAGCCAATACAATTCTTAGATTGAACTTTGAAATTCATACATACTCAACAGATCCATAGGACCTCTGCATTGAGGACAATGCCGAATGTTTTCAGTAAGTATTCCAAGGCTAAAATTAAGCCTTGTGCAATGGTGTGAGGAAGCAGAGTTTCAGATTCTTTTAATAAAGCATATAAATACAACAGTAGAATTACAAAAAGCCATAGTGCTCTTCATAGTGATCTCCATAGTGATGAATGCCTTGGATCGGCATATGCTTTGCTGGGCTAAAAACTGGCTGGATGGCTGAGCACAGAGAGTCGTGGTGAATGGAGCTAAATCCAGTTGGCGACCAGTTACAAGCAGTGTTCCCCAGGGCTCTGTTTTGGGGCCAGTTCTGTTTAACATCTTTATCAATGATGTGGATGAGGGGATTGAGTGCTCCCTCAGCAAGTTTGCAGATGACACTAAGTTGGGAGGGAGTGTTGATCTGCCTGAGGGTAGGAAGGCTCTGCAGAGGGACCTGGATAGGCTGAATCAATGGGCTGAGGTCAACTGTTTGAGCTTCAACAAGGCCAAGTGCTGGGTCCTGCACTTCGGTCGCAATAACCCCATGCAGTGCTACAGGCTTGGGGATGAGTGACTGGAAAGCTGCCAGGCAGAAAAGGACCTGGGGGTGCTGGTGGACAGCAGGATGACCATGAGCCAGCAATGTGCCCTTGTGGCCAAGAAGGCCAATGGCATCCTGGGGTGTATCAGAAGGGATGTGGTGAGTAGGTGGAGAGAGGTTCTCCTTCCCCTCTACTCTGCCCTGGGGAGACAGCATCTGGAGTATTGTGTTCAGTTCTGTGCCCCTCAGTTCAAGAAGGACAGGGAACTGCTGAGAGTCCAGCGCAGAGACACAAGGATGACTGACAGAGTGGAACATCTCCCTTCTGAGGAGCGGC